>NC_056734.1:203011628-203156628 GCF_019279795.1 Protopterus annectens
CAAAGAGTATGGCGTAGACCACCCTATCTCTGTGGATTGTAAATGTAGTGGGAAACAAGAATATGAAGTCTAGGGCTACTGAATGCAAAATTACTGTATAAACACAGCAGTGCCATCTAAATGCATGGGCGCACTGGGCAGTTGCCCGGGAGCCTCATGAGCATAAGGGCCTCATGCTAATCTATGCATGTTGTTAATAACCGTCAGTAAATAAATAAATACTACACTATACTAAATTATAAATATTTGAAGAATTATGGAAATTATAAATATTAGAAAGTGTTGTACAGTAGAACATCTGTGTAGATCATCCAAAACGTCAAATATTAAGTATCCAAAAGCAGCCTTCCTAAAGGTGTGGGGGTAGGGTTGAAGTGCACCAGTTAGGGATAACAGGTGGTTAGTGTTAGTTTGCTCAGTCTCATAGCCTTTACTTTTAGGTACAAGAGCCAGAATTCTCTACCCCTACCACCACTTGTGTTTCAAGGAGTGGAGTGAATAGTTCTCAACTGTCCCAGTTTTGGTCTGTTCCTCTTAAAAGTTTTGATTTTCTGGCAAATCAGTGAGGAGTGCATTCACAAAATACATTAATGATGGCCATTTCAGTTTCAGTCTTCCTATCTTTTAGGAAATACATAGTAACAAAACCTTGTAGTCTAGCAACTTTCTAAGATTATACAAGCAATATTTAAAATGTGTCCCTGGTTTTGGTCCTTTTTCTTGCCCCCCCCTTAAATGTTGGCTTTTTCCACATTTTTTGTGCTACAAAGTTGAGAGATATGGTTGAGTGTCAAGTGCATTTTACAAGGAGCTGACAGCTTCAGGGGAAGAGAGGGTTAGTGCTGCTTATGCCAAGTCTGTTTACAATGTGCAGCTGTTGTTTAGCAAATGATATCACTATTGTGCTACAGTATTTAAGAGCATTGTTAGTAGCACAACAGGTAGTTTACTTCTGCTTGATATGGAAAGCTGTGGATTCTACTCCCACAGTATGTAGATGGGCTGCTGACACTGTTTTTTATCCCATTCATTTATGTGTCTGATTATCTACCCTTGGTCCCAGTTAGTTCAGATAATCTACTCTCTACTGTACTTGAGCTGTGAATTGAAATACATTTGGACTCCTTTAAAATCATATGTATATATTTAAATATTGATTATAACTTTTTAACAAGTGTGGCAACTTTTGTGGTCATATTTGTGGATTGGTCCTATTTGTACATAGTCATACTAGCGGACCACTACTGTACATACAACAATTTAAAGGTGTTTACTTTTCTCATTGACCTAAATTTTCTACAGCTGAAACTGCAATAAACTGTGTTTTGATTTTTTAATTTTTTTTTTCAAATATTGGTGAATAACCTTTCAGTAGAAATGAAAAGTGATGTTTTGAGCAAAGCACAGAAGAGGAAAACAGCTGCAGAGGCGAAGGAGAAAATGTACAGACTTCCAAAATTAACATCCTGGTTGAACCCAAGATTACCAAATTTCGGTAATAATGGCCACACAGGTAAAAAATGCATTCTACAAAGCTATGAATACAGCATCCATGGGACCAGACAACATCCCAGGCTGTGTACTACATGGACTACAAAATGAACTGGCACCTCACCTAAGTGTCATGTTTAAACATAGCCTCACCTCAGGCTTCATGCTCACTGAGTGACGCACAGCTACAGTTATCCCACTCACTCCACAAGGGGGGATCCACCTTGGATCATGGGAACTACTGCCCCATCAGTCTAATGAGCCTGATCTGCAAGGCCATAGAATATATTATCATGGAACTTATAAACAAAGACATTGGCAACCTTCAAACACTGGACCCCACGCAGTTTGGGATTGTGAAGGGCCGATCTTGTCTACTGAACCTGATTGACTTCTTTGAATCAGTCTCCAGAGCCATGGACAAGGATAAGGTAGTCCACACAGCTTATCTGGACCTCACCAAGGCCTTTAACACCATCCCCCATTCTGGAATCATAGATAAACTTACTAAGCTGGGCATTACTTCCTATGTCACTCCATGGGTTGCCAACTGGCTTACTGACAGAACCCACACTGTAAAAGTAGCTGACTCCAAATCCAGCTCCAGACAAGTGACAAGTGGAGTACCTCAGGGTTCAGTCCTGAGACCATTCTCATTTGGGATCTACTTCTCTGAAGTACAGGCCAACACTAAGGGACTCTGGCTAACAAAGTTCACAGATGACTGCAAACTGGCAGCCATTATTGAATCCCCAAATGATGTGGATATTCTACAAAAGAGCCTTACAGCAACAGATGCTTGGTGCCAGAGCCATGGGCTGAAGCTCAATGCCAAGAAATGTATAGTTATCCGGTTTGGGAAAAAACATGTACCCATGAATTACCACATAGGTAGCAGTACACTAAACACTGAAAGTGTGATAAGAGACTTAGGGACACAGGTGGACAGTGGTCTCACCTTCGATAACCACATCACCACAACAGTCAGGAAATCCTTCTATGAGGCACACCTCATCACTAAAGGCTTTTCATCCAGAAAAAAGGAGGTCATTGTCCCACTGTACTCAGCTTTCATTAGACCCATTATAGAATACAATGCCCCGTTTGGTATGTACCTCTCAAGACATCTGCAACAACTGGAAAGGCCGCAGAAATACCTCACTAAAAGAATCACAGGCCTAAAGCAGATGCCCTATGCTGACCATCTAAAAAAACTCCACCTATACTCTCTCGCATATCGTCTACTCATAGGCAATCTCTGCTTAACATACAAAGCCATGTCAAACTCAGAGCTGTTGGACATGCTACACTTAAGGAAATCCCAGTCCCTCAGAGACACATGCTCCAGGGATCTAAACCTTGTCATCAAATGAACAAAACATGCTGGAGGGATAGGTTCCTGACCCAGAGACTCCCCAGACTCTGGAATAGACTGCCCATGCATGTCAAGCAGAGTGCCTCTTTGGCCCTCTTCAAAAGGAACCTTGATGATTGGATGGGAGATAGGAAATTCACCCCGGGGATCACATCAGTTGCCCTGCTAGACAGGGGTCCAGGGAAGTAAATACTTTGGGAAGAAATAGCCAAGGAATTGTTATAGCCAGGCTTGTATAGGCCCTAGGGTCGATAGCCTAGTACCAACCTATGAACCTATGAATCTAAGTTCACCCCCTTCTTTTTCATGGAACAAAGAATCTAGCAGACACTGTTGTGGATTTCCAAATTCTACTATCAAATTGCTGTGATCAGTTGTATGATAATGCTTCAAATATGTCTGTATGCTATACTGGATTGCAAGCACAGATTCATCAACTGAATGAGTTGGCTAAATATGTCCCCTGTGCTGGACACAGGCTGAGCTTGATGGAAGTAAAATCAGCTGAGTGTTGTCCACAGACTGTAAAAATTCTTTGACTTTGTTCGGCATCTGTACTGAATGTTCTGGCATCATCTTTAGGAAAAGATATTGTGGTCAAGCATCTGTTTGACACGAGATGGTCATGACATTTTGATGCTGTTCCTGCTCTGCATGGGGGTTTTGAGTAAATTAAACATGTACTGGATTCTGTATCAACTGACATTGAACAAGAAGTGAACACAAGGCTAGAGGCAGAAGGATTAAGCTATAAAATGGAGAACCTAGAAATTATCTTTCTGACAATTCTTTGGAATGACATTCTTGAAAGAGTGTACAAAACAAGTAATGATCTGCAGTCAGACGATGTTAACATGCTTGTTGCCGTGAATCTTTTTGAATTTCTGAAAACCTATCTTCAGGAAATTAAAGACAAATTTGCTGAATACAAATTAAAAGCCAGGAATAGGTGTCCAGATTCAGATTTTAGCTTTGTGACAAAATAAGAATGAAAGTGAAGTGTGCATCTTACTAGATATGATGGATCATAAGAAGAAGTACTTCTGACTAAAAATGAAAAGTTCATGGTAAAAACATTCCTTTCTGTTCTGGACTCTCTTATCTTTGAACCAACAAAACAAGCAGAAGCTTATTCATTGATTGGGAATCTGTTTTCTTTCTTTAGTCAATTGAAAACAATTGGTTCTGATGAGCCCACAGACCTTGATTATGCTGACCTTTTACATGAATGTGTTCATCTCAAGCACTACATTATGGTGAAATTTGTGAGACTCTCCCTGCATTGTACAGAAAAATAACTTCTGATAACTTGAAATCTGTGTTTCTCAATGTTGACATTGTACTCATGTGCATGATAGTTCTTAACTGGGCAGGAGTACATTCATTTTCAATACTGAAACTTATTAGCTTTGCAGCATACCTCTAAACCTGCAAACATCAAAAATCTGGGCAAGGCCAATGAAAAAATAGGCATAAATCTGTATGCTGATTAACATAACATTTGCAGATATAATTATGTAACCCCACCCACTCTAATGGGATTGTGGGATACCAACTTTCAAAAATGCTAAATTAATATTGCATTCAGGAAAAGCAAACTGAAGAACAAACAACCAAAATATGACACCAGAGTCCCCCTGCAGCCATTCCAATGTCCCATTACCTGGCTATTTCATCCCATTTACCATAAACACTAATGTGTGCATACTGCTTTACGTCTACAATGATTTGGATTTTATTTTTACATTTTACTGTACAATGCACAAACATTAATAGATAGCTGCTAATTAAACAAAGCAATACTGTCTCACAATGAAAATAGACTTGGCATTAAAACTTCTCTGCCCTTGAAACTCACATTCATTGAAACAGCATTGAAACCCACACCACATGCAAAGAAAATGCATCTGGCCAGTGGTGGATAAAGATTACCTTTGGGCCCTTTTCAAATCATTTGTCCCTTGCACACAAAACAAGAAACACACACGTGTTTTTTGATACACCCTTCTGGCTTTATTAAATTATATTCCTTGTACAATACAGCACACTGTTTAGAGCGCATTTTAAATTTATTGTTTGAACATTTTTCCAGTAGGCAATGAAACAAAACGCATGAACCAGTAATGACAAAACTGCCCTGTTCAGAACATTTCCATCATAAAAGTCTACTTCCACACCCACACAATACACACACATATATATATATATATATATATATATATATATATATATACAAATATATATATATATATATATATATATATATATATATATATATATATATATATATATATATATATATATATATATATATATATATATATATATATATATATATATATATATATATATATATATATATATATATATATAAACAATATAGAATGACAGTAGTGTAAGCCACAGGCATCTTACACAGCAAAAGGACACATTTTAAACATTGCTTTTATAATTTTGGAAAGTTGCTAGAATAAAATGTTGTGTTACCAACATGCATTTCACTACCAAGTCTTGGGCCCAGAACTCTGTGTACTACAGTCAGAGCAACACACCACTGTGCCAAATTAGCAGTTTCCTGTAAGATAGGAAAACTAAAACTTAAATGGTTATCATTTAGTGAATTCCATTCTCATTTCTCACCATAGCTCTCAAACTCTTAGCACAAAAAACCTGGACAAAGCCAATAATGGGGTAATACAGAATTCAGTTCTCAATTCTCACCATAGCTGCCAAAGTCATAGCACAAAAAACATGGACAAAGCCCATAATGGAGGAATACAGCCCCCAAACAGGGACACATTTCGAATAATTATCAACTTAGAAAATTGCTAGAAGAATACGGTCTGAAATTCAAATGTCTAACATTATTTAGTGAATTCAACCTTTCAGTGATTTCTTTGCCACAAAATCCCAAAAAACACAGATTTTATGAGGAACAGAAAAAATTATGAGGCATAAATTCACTAGTGGTGGCTATGGACTTTAGGCTTGTACACAAGGTAAAGAGCTTGAGCCTGAGTACACACACACACACACACACACACACACACACACACACACACACACACACACACACACACACACACACACACACACACACACACACACACACACACACACACACACACACACACACACACACACACACACACACACTTACACTTAAAGCCAGCAGAAATCTGTATTGCAATGCTTTCTGTTCAATAGCAAGTGTAATCTGTATTGCAAGTGTAATGGCCACAGAAAATAATGGCTTGTAAGTGTAACAGCCACAGAAAACTACAGAAATCTGTATCGCAAGTGCATTTCTGAGAAGTCATTTCAAGCCAGCAGAAATCTGTATTACAAGTGTAACGGCCACAGAAAATAACAGCTTGCAAATGTAATGGCCACATAAAACTACAGAAATCTGTATTGCAAGTGCACTTCTGAGCAGTCATTTCAAGCCAGCAGAAATCTGTATTGTAAGTGTAATGGCCACAGAAAATAGTCATTTCAAGCCAGCAGAAATCTGTATTGCAAATGTAATGGCCAGAAAATGCTTTCTGTTCAATAACAAGTGTAACGGAATGGCTCGCAACCACGAACAGCCAGAATGCAAGCTCCGTAACACAAGCCGCATTCTGTTTACAGAAAATAATGGCTCACAACTTAAGTGCAGCCAAAAGATAATGTTTCCCCACTTCTGAAAAGCTACAGAAATCTGTATTACAAGTGTAACGGCTAGAAAATGCTTTCTGAAAAACTAAGAATCCTACCCTTCTGAGCAGTCATTTCAAGCTAGCAGAAATCCGTATTGCAAGTGTATCTCAAGCAGCATTCTGTTCACAGAAAATAATGGCTCACAACTTAAGTGCACTGCAGCCAAAAGATTGAACAGCCAGAATGCAAGCTCAATTCCAACAGGCTGGTCGCCCCGACGGAGCTGATGTCATCACGCACGTGATGATGTCAGCTCACAAGCAGAAAATAAATAAATAAAAATAAAAGCTGAGAAAAACTTGGAAATGAAGGGGTGCCACTTGGGAATCATGGCACCCCATTATTTGGACCCCAAAACTCTGTAAAAACCAAGTAATTTGGTACAGTTGGGAGGTATGCTTTGCTAGTACAATGGAGCAGTGTTTGAACTAGCTTTCACTTATGTGTATGGAAAATTAAATACTCAAGACCATTGACTTCCAGTCAATTATAAAGCAATTCTGTGCAAAGAAATTTTGCAAACATTTATGCTGAGCACTTGATTAGTAATAAATATTTCATAATAATTTCATACTGTGGCATCTGCATTTGTTTGTTTTACTAGTTGTAGTGTCATTAATTCGTTGACATATTTCTGCTTTTCAAGGGTCATATTATATTGTTCAAATGTTTATGTTGACTAATCTTTGCTGTACAGCATGTTTTTTTTAATGTTTAAACACTAATTTTGTTGGAATTATCCAGAAATATATGTTTAATTTTATCGGCCATATTCATTTTTAATCCTGTGAGTGGTTATGTAGGTAGAGGCTCCAATGCACTACTTTGTCCAGGGCCAATAATGCTGTTAAGATGGCATTGAAACACAGTTTGTTGGAAAAGTATTTAGACACTTCCTAGGCAGAAGCCTCTTCCCTTGTACCCACTTTGTTAATATAACTGACTAAGTTTCATATAAGAAGAATCTCACCTCCAGAGTAGCTTCTTTTGATGTAGTGCTCCTTTTCTACTTGTGAATTATTGCAAAATTATCAATTGTGACTTCTACAACACATATTCAAATCATATAAATTCAGACATGGTATAAATGAAATTTATGCTTTTCACAGAATTTGCTAATGAGAGAAGAAAAGCAAATTTTAATTCAGGGAACCAATATTTCTATTTTTTTTCTGAGTAACGGAAACACCTAAGATGATTATATTAATGGATGTGGGGTGCACTATACAACATGAGAGGATATGGAGGAGCTGCCTCACTTTCCTGAATGCAATATTAATTTTGCATTTTCTGGTTGCATACTTCTGCATTTAGAACAGAATGTTTACTGTTTTCTTTGAGACCTGACAATAAGAATGAATACCAGGTCTCATCAAATTGAGAAGGCAGGAAGGTAGATTAGGCAGTCTTTTTTTTCAATTTTCCATGGAGTACACAGAGCTCAGTTTTTTATATTATCTCCTAAGAAGCATTTTGAATTAAACTGCAGGTCCTGAAAGTCATATTTTGTTTCATAAAGTCAGCACTTTTGTTGGATACTTTATTCCTGATCAAGTAGACAGCACATTTACCTAACCTGTACATTTCTGCTAAAGGTTTCAATTTAGTTCAGAGAAAAAAAAATAGGGCTCCACTAAATCACTTTGTTTTCCGGGATCTGTCTTTGTTGATGACATTGAATAGCTTTGCTGATGAAAAGTGTTACCCATCTCACTTAGTAAAGTCTTTGATTAAATGGGAGCCCTAATTCATCACAGCATGCAATTAAGCCTCACTTTACAGACTTGTACTTTCAAATGTTATGCTGTTTCAAATATCCATTCTTTTTCAAATATTAAAATATTTCCAAGGACCACACTGAACAGGTTTTTGCTATGATAGATAAAATATTCAAGCAGTTTGTGTAAATTAAAAAAAAATTATAAACGTATAGAGTAAAAGCCTACCCTGTCTTTCACGAATACATGCTCTTTGACACATAAGCATAGAAGAACGAAAACAGTGAAGTACCAAAAAAAGCAAAATGGAGAACGCCGAATGCATTCCCGGAACTAACAGCGCCATACAAGTAAGATAAATTTAACTGTACAAACTTTACCTAAAATACTTTTTCAAACTTTTTTGGAGGGGGGCAAGCCCCCTTTCACCCCTCATACCCCCCTACTTATATATACCAACTCTGAAACCGCACTACAGTGGGAAAAAGGATTCATTTCCTCATCCCCACGATCACCCTGCTGGCCAATAAAATCCGTTTGGCATTCTCCATTTTGCTCTTTTGGTACTTCGCTGTTCTCGTCCTGCAATATATATGTGTCGATGAACATGTATTCATGGAAGACAGCTTTAGTGATTCTGTTATAGACCCAGATATAGATATATATGCATGTATGTATATTATCAAATATATATATATATATACACACATATGCAGTAACATCAGCTGCCCAGTTTTCAGGTATGAGCCTTTTAGTGACAGTTGTCCAGATAACATTTATTCTGCCATGCCTTTCGCATTTGGCAAACTTTTCAAAAATCAAAATATTAGGTAAACACAGTATTACAAGACATTAAATTTTTAGCAACAAAACAGTTTCTTCCCACCATTTTTGAATTACATCACAATCCTACCAACAATAAGAATAGTTCATAGCTGTTATCTGCAAAGCTATCAAGTTAGAGGAATTGCGATATATATTAAGTATATATAGCACATGCAGTTTTCAACAGTTCTGAATTATTATACAATGACAAATGATATTTATAGATCCTAGCAAAATTGTATTATCCTTGTAAGCCCATTTATCTGAGTTATATTTTAATTATACTATTTCTACTGGCGAATAAGCTCTGCTAACAAATGACCTTTAATAACCCTTTAAGACAAAGATGTTTGTTTCTTGTTTTTCTTTTTTATAGTCTATAATTATCAATGTGCTTTGGAAATTTGCATAAAACTTAAATACTTTAAACACATTGGAATGAATTGTCTTCACTTCTGCTTTACTTAATGAAGGTAACTATAGAGATGGCATTGTAAAAGTACATATTTTTAAGTCTTATATTTTAGCACTGGAATACAGGTCAGTATTAATGGGAAATAAACTTTATATCTATTCCTAGTGCATGCAGCTTCTACATATGATTAAGCATTCAAGCCATTCAGTTTATTATTATATATGCAATAACTCTTTTGATATAAAGGTGATCACACAATCCTTATATTGGTTTACATTCATGCAGCTATTTGTCACCCCGGTGTGCAAGGCTTTAATATTAGAACCATTATTATTATTATTGTAATTCCTTTTCTATACTTCATTTACTTTAAATCAATAACAGGGCAGATTAACCAATCACTTTGTGCAGAAGGAAATTCACATGGGAGGAGAAAAGAAGAGATATTTGTTTCCATACACTGCTACACAGACCAGTTATTCATGAGTGGAAATAAGGCTTTAAAGCAGAATGTTTAGCTGTTACTTGTTTTAAATATTTAAACACTACCCCAGCGATAGTAAAAAGGAATAAAAGTGTGAACAGTTTCAATGTCATAATCATCTTGAATACAGGACACTTATGCAGTGTGTGTGTGTGTGTGTGTGTGTGTGTGTGTGTGTGTGTGTGTGTGTGTGTGTGTGTGTGTGTACATGCTTATAGGTTTATAGGTTCATAGGTAGATACTAGGCTATCGACCCAAGGGCCCATGTAAGCCTAGCCAACAAGGTTCCCTGACTTACACCACCCAAGAAAGTTAATTTCCTGTGCCCTTGTTGAGCAGAGCCACAGAAGTAATCCCCGGGGTGTATTTCCTATTTCACATCCACTCATTAAGATTTTTCTTGAAAAGTGCTAATGAGGAACTTTGCTTGACATAGATGGGTAGCTTTGTTCCAGAGTATAGGAAGTCTCTGGGACAGGAATCTATCCCTCCAGAATTCTTTTCATGCATGAATTTATTTAAAAGCAGACTTAAAGAGGCAAATACAAAGGACCTTATCATACATAATTAATGCAGTCAGAAACTGCATAGTATATATGACAGTATCAGACACTGTTGCTGTTTAATCACAAAGGAGAAACAAAGTGTAGATGTAAATGGAACCAAAAGGAGCATTGATGGACACATAAGCAGATGATTTTCTTCATTTACAAACACTAAGCATGCTATTGCTTTAGTTTATAACATAGTCTAAACTGGTACTGAACAGAAAAAGATTTGATTTAATCTCAGTAATTAATTGATAAGTATTGAAAAGCGTCTAAACGTCTGGTTGAGAAGACAGTTTCAAAATGGCAACATGGAGGCTTCTGCTTCCACATACACTAAATCAAAGGTAAAAAGGTCACACAGTCAAACCATTCAATAAAACTATAAGAAAGACCCAACCAGCTTAGAATCTTGAATGTGTAATACAAACTTCCTGAGGTGGAGGCCTATGGGATAAATGAAAATGAACGCTTAAGATCATACCCATTGGTTTGGATATTACTTGTGAAATTTTGCAGCCATCCTAATGTTTATGGACATCAGGCTTGATTTTACATTCTATGCTTCCAAAGTATAACCAACCAATCTAGCTATGTTTTATTGAGGAACTAAAAACAGAGCTAAACCTGGCATGTCTACAGCTAGTAGAGTTTGGCTTTATTAGCCTGAATAATCACATGTTTGAGGACTGCAGAACGAGGTAGTCTGCTAAACACCAACTTTGCTACTAGCATGCTACAGTCCATATGTAAATGAGTAACCCAACAAGATAAACTATATTAATCCAATTATAAAACAGTTAAGCTATGTGCTGAGGCTGTCAAGTGAGACTTCTTATAATCAACAAGAAGCCACAATGCTGTTAAAGCAGCAGATTAATTAAGGGTCACAATACCGCACTGGTAGCATAACCCAGCCAGTGAGAACATGCAGCTCTACTACAAATAGGATCATATTTATAGTCACACACACACAGACACACACGCACACACACACACACACACACACACACACACACACACACACACACACACACACACACACACACACACACACACACATACACACACGTAAATATGCCTGTGTCTCTGCTCGTCTGTCTGTATGTCTACCTATCTCTCTGTCTGTCACTTCAGAATTCTGTGTTTTACAGATTCTCACATCTTTTACTACATAGATCTATATAAGAAAAGGTGCACAGACTGTGGTATGGTGTAACAGCGTTTATAGTCATTGCTACTTTGAGCAAAAATTAACATGTCTATTAGCATGCCAGGCACAGATGTGACAATGCTATATACCTTTTCTTTTCCATGCACTTTGGAACAAGGACTGACAATGCTATTAGAATGGAGGAAAACAAACAGGAGTCTGTGTTGTGTACCCTACATTGCTGTGGCACTTACAATCTATTATACAACCTAGGAATCCATTGGGCCATGAGGAAGATACCAATAAAATCAAAAATGAAACAACAAGGTAGCAATCCTATCCATCTGAGATATAAAAAGAGTTTAATAACAACAAAGCTTTTGAAAAAAATAATCTCTTCTTCAGTGCTTATATACAAATAGAAAAAAAATTAAAATTTATATAGCAACTATGTAATCAACACATGATCACATTGTACAAATCAGAATACAGCAAAAGTAAAATATAATACTCTTAATACTAACAGCATTATTTAGACCTGGTTATTTGTAATGATGAAAATAGTTTATCCATTTATATTCAGCACATTCTGTTACTAAAAATATATCACTCCTCCTGATATCTGCTCAAAGGGCGTTGATAATTGCTCTAAATGTAAATTTATGATCAGTTCCACTGTCATTCACATATTTAGTTAAGACATCAATATTAATCTGTCTATTTTGTATCTAAACCATGTTTAGATATACATTCTTTCAGCATCCTATTCATTTTTTCCACATAAAAACAATATGTATTTTACTTTTGCTCTGTTCTGATTGGTACAATATGATCATGTGTTCATTACATAGTTCCTACATAAATTTTAACAATGTTAATTGTATCTAAGCACTGAAGAACTGATTATTTTCATGAAACTTTTGTTGCTGTTAAACTCTTTTTATGTCTCAAATAGAAAGAATTGTTGCCTTATTGTTTCGCCTACAATCTATTGTTGAGCAGATAAAACAGTATGGTTGTTAATATGCCACTGTATTGCACAAAGTACTGAATTCCAAAATGAGTAAAGCATTCATTTCATTCTGCATCTCACTTGCCATGTAGTGTTGGGTAAATAGCTCTTTTTCTATGAGTCGTATGTCTGTTCACAGATACACTTCAGAATCTCAAATTACTGAAATCTCGAATTTCAGTAATTCAAGACCATGAAGCCTAAAACCAAAATGTCAAAAGTGTATAAAAGCAAATTCAAAGATCTCGAATTCGCACTTATGCATTTCCGGTGCGTCGCGTGTAGTGTTATGGTGCCTGAAATTGTAGGTGAGTGAGTGTTTGTGTGTGTTTTTGTACGTTGTATGTGTAGGTAAGGGTAAGAAGGTGTAAGTGTGAGTGCTGGATTTGTTGGTGTTTGTGTATGTGTGATGTGTATTTGTGTGCGAGTGAGTGGAGAATAGCATGGTGTGAGTTTTTTTTTTATGTTATGTGCAACCTCGGAGTTGGTATATATAAGTAGGGGGGGTGAGGGGGGCTTGCCCCCCTGCTTATCTGTAGTGTAAGGTTGTGTGGTTTGTGTGTTATGGGTGGAATGGTGTGTGTGTGTGTTATGTGGTGTATGGTGTATGTATGTTCGTGACTGTGTGATTCGGGATTGTGGGTTTCGGTTTTGTGAATGGTCCGATTTTATAGTCTCGGGTTACTGAAATTTGGTATTTCAGTAATTCAAGATTATGAAGTGAAACCCTGTTCACACAGAAGCTGAGCTGTTATATAATCAACATCTGTCATGAAGGGAAGATGATGCCCATGAAGTGGACCACTCAACCACTAAAATAATCCATTAAAAATGAGACTTCTTAATGGTATAGTTTTAATGACAAATAAACACAACTAATTCAATTTTGGAACAGCCATTAGAAGAGTGTATAAATTGAAAACATAAATGTAATTGTTTAATTAACATTACAGACACTTAACAAATCGAAGCAAATATACCTAAATGAATTACCAGAAACCATTGCCTGATGAAGGCATTCTTAAAACTAATCTCAACTTTTACACAGTTAATTGTTTGGGTCACTTAAGGAATGACATCTTAACTTTAAACCATCCAGATTTTAATAGAATGTCTAGCTTTTTGACTAATATTTTTGGCCTGTTCCTCACAAAAGTTTTGGTCTTCTGGCAAATCATTGGGGATTGATGTCACTGAATAATGACAGCCATTTGAGTTTCAGACTTCATGTCTGCCAGAAAATGGAAGCTAATGCAACACCTGTTATTCTAGCACTTGTCTAAGTTTATAAGAGAAATAATTAAAATCTGTCCCTGATTTTAGACCTTTGTCCTCCCATTATTTTTGGTTTCATCTAGATTTCTTGTGCTCAGAGGTTGATAGGTAGCCATTTCTGGTAGCACAACTTTCTATGATTTAATTCTTTTTTTTTTTCAAATATTCTTATTTTTCTTCTTCTCTTGTATTGTGTGCCTGTTACAAGATCCAGCCAGTATGCAAGATACAGTACAATCATCATTTTTTGAGAAGAATTTAGACATATTTAGGTACATCATGTACCAAGAGAATTTTCAATGTTACAACAAAAATACACTGATAACATTCTACATATACTTTGTACAAAATAGTGCTACAGGCAGTCAATTTCTAATTACCATTGTGTCACAATAAACATACTATTTCAATATGGATACACATATAGAACAGAGGTGACACAAAGCTCATGAGGGTGAGTGCTTTTGTGCCTTTTTTCATTTAATAATCACAAGAATTTGTCATTCTGCGTTAAGCTAATCTTTCAAAATATGGTCCAGGAGAAGACGCCAATATTTTAGGAAATAGGAAAGCTTACTTTGTTTATTCATTATATACTTATATGCTGATATATACTTTGTGCCATACTTCTGAAACCCTCCCATGATAGTTTGGTACTGTCTAGCCAGTTCTGAGTAATACACAATTTCACTTGAGAGAAGAGAGCAATTGGAATGTGTAGGTTAAACTTGGGTCATTTTTGAGAGGTAATATGTCAAATTGCAGATTCCCATTATAATGTGGATTGCTGATATCCCATCTTCTTATGTATAACTCTCAATGAGCACTATAATTTATAATTGCATTTGCAGCTGTAGAAGATATGGAGTAAATCTGCTATTTGTTAGTAATTGCACGGGCAGTTAAGAAAGACCTCCAAATTGAAGTTGTTAAGTATTTCTGGGGTGAAGTAAACACTGATGGTTATCATTAATTGAGTGTATATGAATTTTTTGAGAGGGATTTGTTTTAATGTTGCTTCAATAGAATTAGATTTTTGTTTTTTAGAGCAGTCCTTGATCTTATTAACCCAGTATTTTGAATACAATAATGATGATTAGTATTTAAGAGATACTATTAACTTATATGTGTTAGCATTTTTTTCTTTAAGGTTAGTAAGTTCTTGTCCTCCCTGCGGTTGAGTGGCATTCAAAAGACATGCGTGAATGGGTGTGCCTTTGTTGAAGGTACGGCATCGGGCTGGCAACTCGGCACCATAAAAATCTACTGCCAATCATTAGTGGACCGGAGTTCCGCTGTGGCGACCCCTAACCGGGAAAAGCCGAAAAGACATACAAAAAGTTCTATAATGTAATACATGTAGCTAAAGCTTTTTTGTTAGCTTCAAAGTCACCGAATATTGAAGTAAACAGTTCTCTGGTTTGCCTTGACATTATGATGTTTCCTTTTAGAAGGTTGAGAACATTCCTTATGTCTTCTAAAGACTTTTTCCTATGTTTATAAATATCCCAAACTTTCTATTTATTAATGAGTGGATAGTTGTTTAGATTTAACATCTCTTTATTTAATCTGAGATTTGGGTTCAGATGTAATGGCTGTAAGAGGATATAAGTATTTGTTAGAGTTAAAACTTTCAACAATTTCTGAAACCTTATTATTCTGTTTTAAGGAGAAATGAAAATTGCTATCCTTTAAGCTCTCCAGATTTAAGAAAGGAAGGGCTTTAAGATTGATTTACTGTTTTGATATAGTTATACCATAGTTTGATCCATAGTGGATACCATTCTTTACTCTTGGGATTATTATCAGCAATTTGTATAATCCTGTTTGCACATAGTGGGCCAGATTCAGGAAGCCTCCGTGTAAGAGCTATAACTCTTACACGGAGGCTGCAGTGAAACTGTGTGATGTCAGCATGTCATGCATATGCATGAGGTGCATGAGGCATGCTGAATCACACTAGTAACTCTTACACGGTCCGTGTAAGAGAGTAGAAGCGTGTCTGTAGGCTAAGCCCTGCAAGCGGACACGCCCCTGGAAGACTAGAATGGCTGAAAGTAAACAGCCACGAGAGAGGCCATGGAAATGTGAATAAACACACTACACAACACATGCCCCGATAGACCATCAGTGTATAAAGTGAAGAGATGTTATAAAATTAAATTAAAACCTTTTTTTTTTTTAAACCCCGTAAATGTTTGCTACTGTGTGCGCTGGTGTGCGCGGGTGTGCTACTAGCGCAATTGCAGTTAGCAGTCAGTGGAAAAGGATATAAGAACTAAATATGCAAAGTAAGCCAAGAAGTAATAGCTTAGCGGTAGAGTTGCTGGCCTAAGAGTAGGCAGGCAGGGTTTGAGCCCCCACAACAACTTTTTTTTTTTTGTAAATAAGCACGAAAAAGCCCCCTGACAGCCACAGGCTCCCCATTTCACACCCATCATTGTGTTAACCTCAAACAGCTTGACTGGCTCGAACTCCAAAATCTTATTCTCCTACATCAATTAGTCATCACCTATAAAATCCTCAACTACCCTTCTAATACACCCACACTAAATAACCTTATTGTCCCTTACAGAAATCTTACTTCCCTTCGTTCAGCCAACAAACTACTTGTTGCCACTCTCAAATCACACAACAAAGCTGGTGACTCCTCGTTTACAAACGCCATTGGCTCATACTGGAATAAACTTCCCATAGAACTGACCTCTCTAGGCTCTTCCCAACCTTTCAGGAAACAACTGAGGAACTATTTTATGTCTCACTGGCTATGCCCCTGCTCAAACCCTGACTGACCTGAGCATCCAACCCACTTCTCATTTCTCTCCATTTACCTCTATGCTTGTCCCTATCACTAATATTTCCACTCTTCTGCAACTATCTACTATCCACTTGGATACTACTTTACCTCTGCAACCTGTTATCCCCCCAAATTTACACGTTGCTCCCAGCTATGCTAATCTGCCTCTTAATATATTGCCCTGGCACAAAACCATTATAACAATTGTTATTACTGCAAATACCTAAAGACTCTTATGTAATTTACCACTTTCTTTCTTTTGGCTGTACTATTCCTACTACAGCGAAGAATTTGCAATTATAAATCATCTCTCTATGTTATAACTATAGCTTTATTAAGTTTGCTAATTATAATTTCATTTAAGTTTGCTAATTATAGCTATTGTCATTTTGCTTTAGTATCATTACTATACTTCATTAGACTAATTTTCTTATCATGCTTATAATTTTGTATCCCAGTGTACTATTTTTATGTTACCTTCTAGTATATAGTGGAGCTTTTCTCCTCGGGCCTCTGCTGAAAATGGACATGTATCCAGCCAGACTAGCCCGGTCAACAAATGTAAAATAAAAATAAATAAAATAAATAAATGTATTCCCTTTTGTAAAATGGAATGAAATAGAGCATATATTCCGAAGTAACACAATAATAAAAATAGTCAGAAATGTACTGATAGCTAAGCTGCTTTGAGACGGAATGCCCGTAGCTGAGTAGTGTTTACAAAGCTGCAAACTGTATGCTCGTTGCTACGCACCAGTTTAATAGGCTGAAAACGTTTGCAACTAGCTGTGCTTAGCTGAACATGTGTGTCACTAGCCAATTAAGGTTTATCCCAGCGCACACCGTTTGCGCGCCGCTCCCACAAGCTAACTGCCAGTGCGCATGCGTTACCTCCAGCATAAGCGCAGACCTGGTTTTAAATGCTTAAAAGTGCTTTTGGCAAGTTTGATTGACAGGTCCTCAACTCAATTCTGTCAGGAAAATCAAAAGTCAGTTGCCAGAGTCGAACCCAGGGTACCATGCACTAGAGTCAAGGTACTTCACCACTAAGCCATGACAGCAATACCATGAAATGCAGAAATAGCATATATATGGGATAAAATCCAGAATGGAGCATGAGAAAGCATTTTCAGTGAAGTAGATACAATTCCAAAACGGCCAATCAGAGAAATGTGCGGGAAAAGCGGCATATATAAGCCCCATAGGCGGGAATACACAGCAGAAAGCGATTGTAGAACAGACCTGCAGTCAGAATGAGTGGAGTAGGTGAGGGCGTTGCTTTCGAGCACAGCGTTGGGGCATTGAGGAGTCCAGATACATGGTCTGGCTCCTTGTCCATCATCACGAGGCCCAACTCATGCAGGGCCAGGTCTCATGGGGAGCGTATAGGGCAGAGGCATGGGACCAGTTGGCTCGTGATCTGACCAGTGCTACTGGCATTCCACGCACTGGTGAGCAGGTCCGTCACCACCATGCGGACCTGAAGCGATGCAAGGAAGACCAGTTGTCCGAATGGATCCAGGAGGCCCGGGATAAAGCCCAGCCCCCAACTACGGATTAATTTACTTTTTGTTTATGTATGTAAGGATTTCAACTGGCTGATACCATGGAGATGTGTAGTCCAATACTACTTCTTTCGTATTACAGCTGCAGGTGTCCGCTCTGTGAATCGCGAGATGTATGGTCGTAGGCTGGTGCGGCTGCGCCACCATGCAGGTTAGTAACCCCACCCATTACTTGTAAATAAATATTGTACTGTAGCATGTATCAGAACACTGCAGTGTATTGATTAAAAGTAATATAATGTGCAAGAAGGAATTGTAAGTCTGCAGGTATGGCTGCAACAAGTTCATCAGTATGCAAGTGTAACTGGAAATATAATTGATAGAATTAAACAGTGCTGTAATACAGATGTCCCACCATGAATTAAATATAGTGTAACCTGCAGTAGTCCCAAGAGTACAGCTTTAGAATCCGAGGTAGTCATATGTGAGATATATCCCTGTTGAAATGCTGAATCATGACAGAAGTGAGGCTGTTGGAAAGTGTTTGAATCACCACCAGTCTAACATGTGAACAAAGCCTAGAAGTACCAACCTGAACTGTGAAGTTGCAGGATGTGTGAGAGTGACAGAAAGGGTCATGTATGAATAAATAAAGTAGTAATAACCCTGAATATAGTAGCCCCAGTGTGTTTCTACAGAACTAAATGCATGTGGGAAGTACAACTTAATATCCCAAACTGATTTCAGTGTGTCAGAATCTGGAATGTCTAGGCCAAATGCTGTATATGGTGATCACAGTAAACAATTTGCAGATAGAATGAATGATTATCTGACAGACTAAACAGCCATAGTTGTCCCCTGTCCTGTCATCAAAGTGTAGCAGGATGATGTATCTGATCAAATTCAAAATAAGTAGGATAGTGATGTATTTGTAACAGGTGTAGCTTGACAGTCAAATAAAATTTATTTTGAAACATCAGCCTCAACTTAATTGTGTACCTTATACAAATGTAAATCAATGTGTAACATATGAATGTGTCATCACTTTCTATCTCCGCCCAACCCTATAATTCCATATAACAACACCCACTAAATAATGGTATGTGAACATTTCATTAATCATGGACATTTGTCCGTTTCAAAAATATATGCATGTCTGTTCGTGCATGTGCCCTGTTCATACCTGCAAATCTGATGGCCTGTTGCCATTAATCAACCCTGCATGTTGTTTGACTGTGTATGTCTGTTCAAATAATGCATGTAATATTGATATGCCCCTTGTTCAATGGTGTTAATATCTGGGTGTTTGTTTGATGGGAATACCAATGCATGCTGTTACAACTAATCTGAATGGAATAAAATGCCACTAACCCAAACTAACATAACAACTCACAAATCTAGAACGCTTGGGAAGGCGGGTCCCAGCGGACCCACCTCTCCCACCTCAGCCGGCGCCTGCACCTGGCACTAGTGCCCAGGCCGGACCCCCCCCTCCGGTGGCCCTGTGCCACCTTCGGGTGGAAGCGCTGCAGGGGATGGGGCCGGTCCCCCCTCTGCAAGTGTGGCCGGAGGGGTTCGTCCACTCACCCTCCGCGGTGTCCGGTCTGTGGTGCGAAGGGAGATCCAAGACACTGTACTTGGGCCCCTACGCCAGCTTGAGGCTCATGTGGCACAGCTAACGGCCGTTGCCCGCCTACAGCCCCCAGCACAGCCCGTCCTGGGCTGTGAAGGAACAGTGGCAACTGCCTATGGGTGGGGATATCAGTTCCACTGTTGCCATCTGTGGGCTCATGCATCTTGGAAATCCCAACCTCCGTCCCCATCAATTGTGTAACCCCCGTGTGTCATACACGCCCCTGTATCGTCTTGTCTGTCTTGTCTGTTAACCTACCCAACCTACCTCCCCAGCTATACCGACTTCCTTCACCTGACATACCACTCTCACCTGAAAAAAAAAAAAAAAAAAAGGGCACTCTGTACCCACAAAAAATTACGCCCCATACATAGCTGTCCATGTCGCACACATGTCTGCTTGACATTGAAACAGTTAATTACAATTGGCTATACAACAAATATTAATGTTGTCCTGACACCTCTCTCAGGGGTGAAAGGTTTCCAATGTCTCACCAAAATACATGGAAATGCACAGCTGTTGCTGCCAAAGACATGGGCATCTATGGGCCTTACCTATATCCCTCCTGCAAATCCCGCTTGTTTCCCTACTGTCTTACCCTCTTTGTGACCCCTTTTCACCACTTTCCTGTCACCTCTTTTCTTTTCTTTCAAAGAAATTAAGCGGGTGTGCGTTTGTGTGCGCGGAGCTCACCGCCAGTGCGCATGAGTGAGCTCCACGCAAATGAGCGCAGACCTGGTTTAAAGTGCTTAAAAGTGCCTTTATGGCACTTTGATTGACAGGTCCTGTACTCAGTTTGAAAGTTTGCTAAGAAAAATAAATTCTCACTGTCAGTCTCGAACCCAGGACCTTGGTAACATTAGTCTGTATGACCTACCACTAAGCCATGCCTGCTTTATAAGAACACACTGCTAAAATAAATATAACATGTAATAGTAGGAATCAGTATAAAGGCAATATAGGAGATGTACTATCTAAAGCATGTCAGGTAGAGTTTTAATGGCCAAATTACTGGATTCCCATACTAGTTCAGTGTGAACAGAAACAGCCCTGCTACCTGTTAGCTTGTACATAATA
The DNA here is from genome assembly GCF_019279795.1 of Protopterus annectens. NCBI lineage: Eukaryota > Metazoa > Chordata > Ceratodontiformes > Protopteridae > Protopterus > Protopterus annectens. The sequence continues at coordinate 203,032,639 of NC_056734.1, forward strand.
ATGTAAGGTAATGTACATATGTGAAGGTATGTATATCTACACATACATATATATAAATATATATTAATACATATGAAATATAGTCGTAGGTCTCAGTAGCCATACACACTCACTACAGGAAACAGTGAACATAATTGCAGCAACCTGAATCTGCAACACAGCCTGACCCCTGTGTGACCTACTTACCCTTCCAACTGCTTAAAGGTGGCCTCAGCACTTTGATTGACAAGTCCTGTACTCAGTTTGAAAGTTTGCAAAGTAAAAAAAATTCCCACTGTCAGTCTCGAACCCAGGACCTTGGTAACATTAGTCTGTATGACCTACCACTAAGCCATGCCTGCTTTGTAAAAACACAGTGCTAAAATAAATATAACATGTAATAGTAGGAATCAGTATAAAGGCAATATAGGAGATGTACTATCCAAAGCATGTCAGGTAGAGTTTTAATGGCCAAATTACTGGATTCCCATACTAGTTCAGTGTGAACAGAAACAGCCCTGCTACCTGTTAGCTTGTACATAGTAACGTAAGGTAATGTACATATGTGAAGGTATGTTTATCTACACATACATATATATAAATATATATTAATACATATGAAATATAGTTGTAGGTCTCAGTAGCCATACACACTCACTACAGGAAACAGTGAAGATATATGCAGCAACCAGAATCTGCAACACAGCCTGGCTCTTGTGAGACCTACTAAGCCCTTTAACTGCTTAAAGGTGCCTCCAGCACTTTGATTGATAGGCCCTATACTCAACTCAAAAGCAGAATATGAGCATACTAGTAGGCCCTACCACAAGACCATTGTAACACTAGTCTGTATGACCTACCACTAAGCCATGACTCTCATACAGGAATATAGTGCTAAATAAGTGGAACATGTAATAGTAGGAATGAAGATAAAGGCAATATAGTATGTCTACTACCCAAAGCATGTCATGCAGACTTTTATAGTCCCAATTACTGGGTTCCCATACTAGTGTAGTGTTAACAGAAACAGCCCTGCTAATTGTTAGCTTGTACCCAATAATGTCAGCTAATGTACATATATGAAAGTATGTATATGTACACAGATATATATATATTTATATAGCAATACATATGACATATAGTTGTAGGTGTCAGTATGCATACACACTCACTATAGGGAACAGGCAAGATAAATGCAGCAACCTGAATCTACAACACAGCATGAAGCATGGTAGATGTACTAACCTTCACACTCACAAAACACTGTCAACAGCATACCAGCATGGTCCACGCCCTACAATCTGAAAGGGCAACGCCTATCTCACATACCCTTTTATAGCAGTGTCCTGAAATCACAGTGAGACATGCAATCAGTACACACCCAGCTGCATGCAATTAGCAAATGCTGCCTTACAATTGGTGCAGAGGCCATCACATGGACCTATGCAGATACCTACAAAAGCATTGAGTTCCCACACTACACTCACGCAATACATTCATTGCACAAACACTACGGATAAAGAGAGAGAGAGAGACAGAGAAAACAACCAAACAACCAAACAACCAAACAAATATTAGGACTGCCAGCAGCAAAATCAGCAGCAAGCAGCAAGGAGCAAGCAGCAAGCAGCACCACTGGCACAGCAACAGCTGCCACAAACACAGGTAATGCAAAGTAGCAGGTTAATCCTGTGTATACTGTGACACCTCAAATGTATCATAGTTCACTATCTATAGGTATGTCCATGAGATAGGTTGTGTGTAGATAGTCATGAAATATAAACATATGTAATATTGTTGTACATGTGGGCCATAACTAACACTTCCATAGCTTAGAACACAAGGCCAGTTGTGCATATGATGCAGTAGTTCCCAAGGTCAGTAGAGGTTCCTCCTCATTGGTGTGGGACCACTGTGTATGTATGGCACTGTTCAGGTACATATCCTGTAGTATGGCCAGGGATTAATATCAGTCTATCATGTGGTGCTATGTCCTCCAGGGGTGAATGTAGCACACATCCAGGGATACCATTTCGTAACAGTGATGATATGTGTTCTGCAATGATGAGGGTGGCTCTCACCTGGACATGTGAGAGGATAGGGAGGTTACAGTCATCTGGGATAACTAATAACATGTGTGTAGGACAATTGGGGGGGGGGGGGTACCTGCACCTAAACTGTCTGCAACAATGTTGGCAATATCTGTGCATTTGGTGAATGTGAAGCATCTTAACACTGCAGACAACAGATGCCTTCCCGTCATGTGAATCTGCCCTGTGCTGCAGTAATCTCCTACTATTGCTATACAATATGCCTGTATCTGTAGTCCACTGGACAGGATTAATAAGTGGTGTGCAGTTGTTCTGGGTTAGATAACTGTGTGCACAGTACATGCAGTATGTGGGATGTCTGTGGTAAGCATATGCAAAGGTGCTGGCGGTGTGTGTTGTGGCTTCCACTGGCCCAGTGGGCTGCATGGATAGCATCACTGTCATAACTACTGAATAACTGTGTAATAACATGCATACATAGCAAGGTAGTGTACTGTGCTTGTGGTGTTGTTCAGATATGTATATCCAGGCTGTGTAATGTGTGTCCACATCACAGGGTTGGATGGCAGCACACATCCAGTATGTATGGATGAACACCCAGAATGTGTCAGACATGTCACCTGTGCAGACGTATCTGGCCATTACCTGTGCATCCCCCACAACACACACACATGCAACATATGGCAGAAGTACTATAGCAGTACACACATGTTCATAGGTTCATACTAGGCTATCTGCCCGAGGGCATTTACAAGCCTAGCCCATCGTTTTGTGGCTTACGCCACCCCTTTAGTATGGGGAACCATACCCATTATTTTGCTGTGCCTCTGTCAAGCAGTGACACTGAGGTAATCCCTGGGGTATATCTGCGATCTCCCATCCATTGGTCAAGATTTCTCTTGAACAAGGCCAGCGAGGTGCTCTGCCTCACATATACCGTGATTTTGTTCCACAGCATAGGGAGTCTTTGGGTGATGAATCTATCCCTCCAGCATGTCCTATTAATAGCCGTGTCGAGGTTTAAGTCTCCCGCCCTTGTGGCTCTGATGGATCTAGATTTTTTTAGGTGAAGCATATTCATCAAATCTGGGTTTGACATGGCCTTGTATGTTGGGCAAAGGTCACCTCTGAGCAAGCGGTGGCGACTGAATAGAACATACATGGACATGCTGGAGGGGCAAATTCTTAACTGAGAGGCTCCCTTCACTCTGTAATGAGCTCGAACAGTTGAGAATGAACAGTTCATAGGTTCATACTAGGCTATTTGCCCTAGGGCATTGGTAAGCCTAGTAGAATGTGTTTGTTTTTTGCCACCCAATCACAAGTTATGCTGCTATGCCCTTGTCTGACTTTAGTATACTGTGCCTCTGTCTAACAGCGACATAGAAGTGATACCTGGGGTACAACTATGATCTCCATCCACTCATCCAGATTCCTATGGAAGAGAGTCAATGAGGGACTCTGCCTAACCAGTAGTATGAGCTCATTACAGAGTGAAGGGAGCCTCTCGGTTAGGAATATGCCCCTCCAGCATGTCCATGTATGTCAGTGCTGAGGTCCAGCTCTCCTGAGCATGTGGCTGTATGGGACTCTGATTGTCTGAGGTGCATCACGTTCATTACTGCTAGGTAGGACATGGCTGTATATGGCATGCACAGATTGCCTCTGAACAGGCAGTATGCCACTGAGTCCAGCTGGATTCACTTTACCTGGGCAGCATATGACATTTGTGTGAGCCATTGCATCCCCTTGATGATGTACTGTTGTCCTGTACCAGTTGCTGTAGGTGTCTGGTTAGGTACATCCCAAAAGGTGCATTGTACGCAATTATAGGCCTGATGATGGATGAGTACACAGGCACAATGACCTCCCCTGCCATACATGTGAATCAGTCATGATTAGCTGGACTATATAACATGTCTGTCAATCCACGTTGGCCATGTGGTAGACAAATGACAGACCGCTACCATGTTTCTTCCCCAAGTCCCCAACTACGTCTTCTGTACTCAATGGCCTAACACCTATGTTGTACTGTGCCACCAATGTGGAGGCGTGGGAATCTGCATTGAATACTGATACTCCCCCCTCCCTTGTTCAAGTGTTGTGGCTGACAAGAATGGTAACAGCTATAACGTGGTAGTACTGGTGTGCTCCTGTGAAACCTGAAACAGGTTCATGTTACTGCACAGATATCGATGTCCTGAATGCTAGGTAAGGTTTTGGGTGCGTGCATCCTTGGGTCTAGACGTCCAGTGTTGAGTAGCATCACTCTTACTTCCTCATCCTTTGTGATACAAATGGATGTGGGTTTGCCTTATGAGCCTTGCCTAATACAGGCACTATGGGTGTAGCAGGAGGCTCCGCCAAATGTCAATAGGACTGTGGTGACAGGTGCAAGCTGTCCCTAGCAAAGCATACCACCCCAAGATGGCAGGCATTGGCACACCTGTGAATGACACCAGTATGTCAGTCAATTGTTGGAAGGGATCATCGTGCCTTGATATTGTGGCATTGTTCTAGGTGAGGGTAGGATGCTACTCAAGGTCAGGGTCAAACTGTCTCGGGCTACGTGCTCAGAGAGCTCTGTAATGTCTCATGTCATGTAGTCCAGGGAGGAATGTGTCAGGCCATTCACAGCAGCATGGACATTGACTGAGTCATACCTGTACCTGCCTTGGGGTTACCTGACTGTTTGTGTTATGTGGCAGGTCATAGTGCCTGACAGGCTGCACACCGTGACCCTCACCTCGTTAAGCCTAGTGAACGTGATGTGAGTGTGCCTGATGATAGAGGCACCTAGTACAGGTGTATGAGGTGTGTTGTTAACTGTTAATGGCTGTGAGTGTTCAGCACATTGGCTTTGTGTGATATGTGTTGCACATGTTCGTTTATGTGGTAGTGGTTGCCTGGATGTCTGCTTAGGAGGTCTCTGCTGCATAGGCAGAGCTGTGGTCTGAGCCTACAAGTATGATCATGTGTGATCATGTGTTAGGTCCTCTGTTGTGGTAGGTCTACATGAGACTGGAAGTGTAGTGAGTGATCCCCTTTGCCACGTGACTGGTTATGGCGGTATTGAGTAGACAGAGCCTAGCCTCCAGTCTGGTATATGGTTGCATCACTCACATGAGTTTGAATTTGTTGTTAGGAGGAGGGTTGTCTGTGTACATGCATCTGTTCTAACATTGTCTCTGGAGTACCACACTCACCAGCTGGACTGGGGAGGGAACTGACAACTGACCTCTGGACATGCTAGAATACTATTGTGAACTCTGTAATCACTAATGATTGAAAACAAGGTCCAGTGGGGAGTGAGGGTGTACTGACATTACCTACAACTGCTGACTGATATAAAAGTGTCAGTGAGCAAATGCCAGGTAACCTAAGTGCAATGTGTCACAATGAAGTAAATGCAACAATGACAAGCAGTCACTTGCTGTCATGTGTAACATGGAAGTACGTACAGTAAGCAATGCAGATAACAGTAGTGAGTCACAGAAGTGTTGCGAAGATGTGTACTATGTGGAAGTAGCATACCAGTGAAATAACAAGCTAACAGATAACAAGCATATAAACAAAGGTAGATGCAGGAGGCCTGGATGTAGTGTTTGCTACAACAAACAAGGTGTAGCAATGTCAGTAAGATACAGCTCAGATATGCAGGCACTATAAACCTGAAACCAGATGTCCACAGCTATGAATAGCAGAGTACAGCCTATTGTCACACATGAGTGCAGACCACAAACCTTGTTAATGTTAAATAACTGGCCTGAAGGCCAACTGCCCATACCAGAAGTAATACACTTGTACACTGGGCCCACAATCAGCAGTTCCCAACTTCAATGGATGAAAGATATGTGTCCTGCCACCACAGTGCTTGCCACCAACCTCCCTAATGTAAAACAACTGGTCTGAAGGCCAAGTACTTAGTACAAATGACATAGAATGATAGCTACACTGTAATCAGGTTTTAACCAATCAGTAATAAGTAGAAGTTAACACTCCCTGTATAGAATGTGTACCATGTATTGTTGAGATACTATGCTGATAACCTGTTTGTGTACCTTTCCAGATAGACATGGCACCTAAAGGAATCCTGCCTACTCTGCTGCAGAGGATGATGTGATCCACCAGAGCCTGGTGCGTGACTATGCCATCCTGTTCTCACGCACCACCCAGAATCAGCAGGAGAGGTCTGCACTGTGGCAAAACCTTGTTAGCAGGATAAATGATGTTGGCATGCATGATAGGACATATGAGCAGGTGAGACATCACTGCAGTGATTTGATAAGAAATGTCCGCCAGCGTGCTGCAGATATCCGCAGGCAACAGGCTGCCACAGGTGGGGGTGGCCACATCCCCCTCACCAGACAGGAGGGCTACTGCTAAGTGTTGTGGATCCCGCCCCAGCACAACAGCAACCATCATGCATCCTGCTGCAGGTTGGATCCACACAGCAGCAAGACAGCGGCGTGCAGGTAAGATGCCATATTCATTTATTGTTATTACTTTTACATTTGTTGACCCAGATAGTCTAGCTGGATATAAGTTCATTTTCAGTAGAGGCCTGTGGAGAAAAGCTCCACACATAACGTAATAAAGGCAGACAGACAAGTTGTCAATACAGACAGCCAACATAATAGAATTGTACACCAGCCTGTTAATTAAATCAACATACATGTAAGGAAGTCAAACAGTTTAGAGTCATACACAATGTACCGTTGGTTTCAAAGCAATCCTACCTAAAGCATAATGGTTATGCAATAAGGCAAAAGCCATATACATAATAGTTAGGGCTCAGAAGGGTAGAGAAGTAGAAGGAGTATGACAGATACAATGATATGGAAGAGGCAGGAGTCAAGAAGGAAGTGAGGAAAAGAAGGAAGACAGTCAAGAGGAGGTGGGAGGGATGGGAGAAGTAGGTCAGAGCATAGAAGGACATCAAGGTGAAAGAAACAGGGTAGAAGCTAGTTTCTATGCACAATGAGGGGTTAAAGGTGAAGAGAGGGTAGGGAGAGGGACGTTAGCCTGGACTCCAAGAAGAACAAAGCCAGTGGTTTTGGAAGTACAGTTTGAGTTGACGTTTGAAGAGAGGTAAGGGTGAGATTAGAGTTAACTCCTGGTATGTACATATGACTGTTCTGTATGCTGTTACTTCATGCACGCATAAGGTGTGCATGTGGTATGTATCTGTCATCATGATATATATATAGACATGATGTGCAGCTGATGTGTATAAGGGAACTAGTGTACTACTGTACTGTATCATGTGCAAAACGGATGGCATACATGTGCCCACTGACATTACTCTCTTCACACTTCCAGGTCCCTCCCATGTAGCAATGAGGCAGGCCATACATGCTGGTGAGTCTTTTTAAAATTATCTGTAAAACAATTTATAAAACTAGGAAGAGTAGTGTAACTCTGTAGTAGACATGCTGGTGACTGTGTTCACAATAACTGTAATTGACAGGTAGTAAATTGAGTAGTGTAACACGGTACTGATGTGTGTGTTTACTGTGGGGTGTGCATGTGTGCAAGTGTGCCTGTGCCCAAGTGTGCATGTGTGTTAGTGTCCATGAGTGCATGTGTCCATTTCTGAATGTGTGCATTAGTATTGAAGTGCATCTCTTTCAAATATGTATTGAGACTGTAATCTGTGTTCCATGTTTTCCTCCGTAGGTTCTGGTGCTGCTCTGGTGACCTGCAGCAGGGAACCTGAATCTTGTGCCCCAGGTACTGATGATGATGAAATGTCTGTAATGGTGCAGGAAGGTGTGTCTGGGTCCGCCATTGGTCAGCCAATTGACAGTACACAGCTTTCAACCGGTCAATGCGCACAGTCATCCTGCCGTTACATCCTTTGTCACCATTGTCCCTAGGTGATGGACAGTCAGCAGTGGGCATAGATCAGGGTAATGTGGTACCTGTGGTACATGCATCCTCACAAGGCAGCCATGTGCAGAGGCCTCCAATGGTACCACGCAGACAGTCGCCCATGGGTTCTCGTGGGGGCATCCGTGGCGTACTGCCTCTGGCCGGCGTGCCCAGGAGGTATGTCAACCTCCACTATGTTTAGAACTGTCATGCAGGCACAGGCACGTATGGAAAGGTACACCAGACAGGGTCTGAGGGAGCTGAGAGCATGTCGCATAGCCATGACAGGCGGCATGCATGATGTTGCGAATGCTATCCGTAACTTCACAGATGTCGTTGACAGGCGTTGTGGGGGCATAGAACAGCTGCTCCACAACCAGATGTCCATGGGCCAGGGCGATGGTGTGCGTTTGCGGCGTCGGCGTGGCCGTATGCCAGCAAGAGCACCAGCTGGCAGTGGCGGGCGACAACGGGCCCACCCGTGCCTCAAGTGCCAGCACCAGCCCCAGCAATGCTGGGTCTGTGCTGTCATCCAGACGCCCCAGGAGACCACGTGCACGTGGCTCTGGACAGTCCCAACAGGGAACTGTGTCCAGTCAACACACCCCTGCTTCCGATGACAGTACCCAGTCTGGGTTAGTACGGGATACGGCCCGTAGCACCCCTGCCAGGCACAGGTACCGTGTCCGTGCCCACAGACACTGATCTGGATGACCTGACAGGTGCAGTCTGTGGCTGTCCACAAAACCCTGTACATGGCAACCATTATGTGGGACTGTGTGCGTGCTTACACACTCAATTGGTGTTACCAGTGGCCGGCTTGGGCATACCTAACCCACACCCTGTGCATATGATGACACTGTGCCACCTCCCGCATACTACAACATCGGTGCAGGTAAAGGTAAACACGTTGCTGATGCACAGGGTGACTACATAGATGTGTATAAGTAGTAACATGTTGGTAACTGTTGACTGTTGCAGTATAAATGTGTGTATATCCCAGCAGTCCTGCTGCAGTAACTGTATGAATGTCCTCAATTGTTATCTGCACCCATACTACTTAACAAAGTGTACCAGCTGCACACCATCACATGCTAACATTGACTATGGCAATGCGCATCTTGTGCTGTTATGTAGATTCAGCTACATGTATCTGTTCTGTCACACATGCATTTATACACACCCTGCTACCCACACACATGCACGCTCACCTGCCATTCCCATTATTTATCACCCTACATGAGTAGCTGTTGATACATGACAGGTACACATTTCAGAAGTGCACTATGTTGTTTACTACTGGCATCCCCTTCTCTACCTGTACTCACAGGGTGCAGGCAACCTCATCAGTTGGAAGATGTAATGTGCATCAGGTACTGTAGTACCCTGATTGCCACAGCAAACATGTTTCCCATACAGAAATGCACACACAGACACATCCCACATCCACACACTTGCCACATTCAGGCTTCAGAACACTATCTAGGTATATTGGTACATGTGCGTGTTACAGTAGCATGTAACACTATACTGAGTACTGGCAGTTAGTTGTCTGTTGTCATGTTGTCTGTATAGAATAAAAGAATTGTTTGATTATCCTACTCCGTTTGTGGACATTACTTGAAGAAGTGTTACCTTACATGTGTTATCAGTACCACCACCTTCTGTTTTGTAGTTTTGTTTGTATAGGGTGCTATCAACATCACTGCTTGTTAAGGGTAATGACCACCCTGCAGTGCATAGCCCCATGTGGCAAAAGCCACATCCCACCCCATCATTGTGCACACACACTAACCCCACCAACAGTAAAACACATACTTTCCATTTGCAAGATTCAAACCCATACCTAACTGTGCAATGACAGTAGAAACAGACACATTAGCAGAGTGTGCTATTTGCAGTAGTTGGAGAAATCTTTACTAATGCTGTACTTAGAGGGTGCTGACATCATCTGTGTGTAGGAGGAGGGATGTGCACCCTGTAGTGTGTTCTCCCAGTTGGCAAAAGGCAGTTAACCCTCCCAGCATAGTGCACACACATAAACCACACTCATACATTCCCTTTGCAGGATTCAAACCCCTACCTAACTACGTTATGACACTGAAGAAAGACGCATTAGCGGAGTGCGCTATGCAAATTACTTGAGGACTTTACTACAGGTGATATAGTTATACAGTCCTGACATCATCACTGTTTCAAAAGGGGGATCTGCATCCTGCACCATACTGTCACGGTTGCTAATAGGGACATTTCCCACACACACACATCGATGTGTTGGAGGTTTGCATATGTGGGGGATCCAGAACTCCAGTGTGATTAGTATATGGTTTGATTGCAACAATGAGGGATATACTCCCAGTGGTGAGCAGTTTGTACTCATGTTTGTAAAGATCAGCTCTAGTATATCTTCCCCTCTTGTGGGAAGGTTGGTTACCTGTTCCATAGCCAAAGAATGTCTGATCAATGGGAACCTTAGAGCTTAGGTATTGTGGCTTGTGTAATGTTCACAGTCTATGTTTGGGTAGCTGGCATCACCCAGTATGATGGTGTTTGCAGAGTAATCTAAACTCTCCTGTGTCAGCATGAAGGCTGTGTGGGAGACCTGAGTTTGAGAGGGTGCTGTAAGAGCTCCTCTGTGTCTCTTTCCATGTGGTCCAGGGAGGTACGTCCCAACAGGTAGCTGACTGTGACCCTCCCTTGCTCTGTCTGGAGGCGGAACGTCTGTCAACAGCTCATGTCAAGCAAGTGCACACCCCTCATAAATGATGTGGAAACCTTCAAAGGCCCAAGGCCTGTTGAAAATATGGACCAGACTGCAGATATCTGTATAGAGGCATTTTGTGGACACATTCAGGAATGCATGGATCATGAAGCCACATATGAAAGCATGACCCAATTCTCCAAAGGCAGATGTCCTGGGTGCCGGACACCAGCCATAAACACACTATACAATAGAAGGATGGCGCCACTACATGATACAACAACCTCCTAAAATGTGAAGGCACCACTGATGAGTATTGGATGACAACTACAGGCACCCATATGATTGTCTAAGGCCATCTTTGAGAGAGGATTCCACAAGCCACTGAGGATAATCACAAGGCTGCCTGTAGTTATGTTAGTAACCTGAGTGGTACTACCCAGATATGCTCAGAGGTAATACAATATGTCACACAAAATATAAAACACACAGACATTGCCATCATCCTAGTGGACAGGTTCAATGCTGCCTTCTCTCCCCACCACACCAAAGGGAACATATGTCTCGCAGCACAGTGCTTCCCCCCCTGACATCACAGATGCTCAGGTAAGAGATGCCCTTCCCAAAGCAATAAACACTGCATCAATGGGACCAGACAGTGTCCCAGGCTGTGTCCTACATGAACCACAAGAAGAGCTACACCCAGACATAACACCACTGTTCAATCCCAGCCTTAATACACGATATGTGGCCAGAGAGTGGCATACAGCAACAGTGGTCCCTCAACCTGCAGGTGGTGCTGTCACGGATCCTGGACACTACTCGCCCCATATGTCTGACTAGCTTTGTCTGCAAAGCTATGGCAAGGATCATCATGAACCTCACATATCTAGATATTGTGGACCTACAGACATGTCACCATACACAGTTTGGCTTTGTCAATGGCAAATCCTGCCTATCCAACCTGTTTGCTTTGTTTGAAACAGTCACCAAGGCCACTGTCAAGGGGTAGGAGGTCCACACAGCCTACCTGGACCTTGCATAAGCCTTGGATACAATACCCCACTTGTGCATTCTAGGAAGCTCACCAGTGTACATATTAACCCCTATGTCACTATGGGTATTGCACAGTGGCTCAAGGGCAGAACACACATGGTAGAATTGCTGGAGCCATGTCAGCCTCCAACCTGGTACAAGTGGTGTCCCACAAGGCACAGCCCTAGGAGCTGTCATGTTCATTATATATTTGTCATAGGTACAGGCCAACATGGAAGTACTGTGGCTCAGCAAGTCGCAGGTGACTGCAGACCGAACACCATAATCAACTCAACAGCTAACACACGCATCCTCCAAATGGGACTCTTGCAAACACACGACTTGTGCCACAGCCATGGCCTCAACGTGAATGACAGAAAGAGTATAGTCATCCCCTTTGTCAAACACTAAGTGACCACAATGTACCACATATGTGTTAATCCAGTAAGTGCAGACCAAGGAATTATGGACCTTGGGGTACGCAGGTTGATAGCATTCTACCATTTGACAACAACATGGACAAAGTGGTTAGGTAAGCATGTTATATGGGCCACATCATCATGGGATCCACATGTAGGCCAGGGGAGGACAGTGTGCCCTTTACTCATCCCTCATCATGCCCATAATTGACTATGATGAACCTGTCGGCATGCACCTTACCAGACACCTGCAGCAACTGGGGCTACCACATATGTACCTCGACAAGGGGATCAAAGTGCTCAAACAGATGCCACATACTGACTGGTTAAAGTAGCAGCAGCTCTACTCAGTGACATACTGCCTCTTCATAGGCAATCTGTGCCTGACATAGAAGGCCAGGTCATACCCTCACGTAATGGCCATGCTGCATCTCAGAATATCCAGATCCCACCAGGATACACGCTGGAAATACTTGAACCTCAGGAGTGATATACATAGGACATGGTGGAGGAGCACATTCACAACTCAGAGGCTCCCTTCATTCCTGATTATTATCCCAATAGAGGTTAGGCGGACTGACTCAGTGACTATCTTCAAGAGCGATATTAATGACTGGATGTGACATTGTAGGGTTACCCTGGGTATCACTTATGTGTCACTGTGAGAAAGAGGCACAGTATACTAACCTTGGAAAAGGGCATAGCAAGACAGATTCACAATGCATGTTGAAAGGCACGCACATTCTGGCTAGGTGGATACATGCCCTGGGCAGATATCCCTGTACGAACCTATGGACCTATGTCTCTTTTTCACCATTGGCCCTATGTGCTGTCAATCACCAATGTAATCTCAATACTCCGGTAGCATGTACAAAGGTCAGTTGTCAGTCACCTCTATGGTACAGTTGTGGAATATGTGTGCCATGTAGTAATGTCACAGCTGCCACATGTACACAGTCAACCCTATCCCTACCCATTGATGTACATCACATGTATGAGATGGAAACACATGGCCAAACTGTAACAACAACATACAAGTCAGTCAGATGCATGGACACATATGACTCAGTCATTGTCCATGCCACCACAGCTGATGTGGGATGTCGCTCACTGGGATACGTGATAGGGAACATGGAAGGGATCACTGAGCAAGTGACACAGGCTGGTAGACCCCTGACCTTGGTTGGCATCAGACCCTCACCAGGGATTCCGACAAATTAATGAATGCTAATGAATAAGTGTAGCTACAACACCCTAGCTGAATGGTTCTTAGCATGCAGTCACTGCATTGCTATGGAATACTGTCTTACCACTCCCACAACAGGTGAGAACATGCAGCTCCTGTACATTAACAACATGTAGACTTTATGCCCCAGACCAGGTGTGCATCCCTCACTACTAGGCTGATAGCATCTACATCTCACACTGTATATACACATCCCACATGCAGCATCTGCACAGAAGACCACGGTCATAATGTTACCCTGTGCAAATACCATGTATTCACATGTGGCAGGCATCACACATGGTAACTATTGAAAGTCACAGGTACATATGTGTATTTGGCACACACATACAGCATGTGTTCATTGCCATAACCGGTGTAATCAATGTCATGCATTATTGTGAGGGACAACCCACACACATGGGCATTCTGTGTGTGCACAACACACATGGCATGTCTGTAATCAAAAGCCATACATAATTGTGATATCGTTTAGAAAGGGGTATGTGCATCCTGTAGTGTGTTTTCACAGTTGCCAAAAGGGATATATCAATCATATACACTTATCCCCCTTCACACGCACTTGCCAACTGCTGGATTCAAACCCCTACCTAACTATGTTAAGACACTACAGACGGATGCATTAGCACAGCGCGCTATTCGTATTACTGGGGGATTGTCTTTCCCCTGATATACTTATAGGGTGCTGACATCATCAGAGTTTAGAAAGTGGAATGATCATCCTGTGGTGTGTTTTCCCAGTTGCCAAAAGGGATGTTTCTTTCATACACACTTACCCCCCTTCACACACACTTGCCACCTGCTGGATTCAAACCCCTACCTAATTATGTTATGACACTAGAGACGGACGCATTAGCACAGCACGCTATTCACATTACTGGGGAATTTTCTTTCCCCTGATATACTTATAGGGTGCTGACATCATCAGAGTTTAGAAAGTGGAATGATCATTCTGTGGTGTGTTTTCCCAGTTGCCAAAAGGGATGTTTCTTTCATACACACACACTTATCCCCCTTTACACACACTTGCCACATGCTGGATTCAAACCCCTACCTAACTATGTTATGACACTAGAGACGGATGCATTAGCACAGCGCGCTATTTACATTACTGGGGAATTTCCTTTCCCCTGATATACTTATAGGGTGCTGACATCATCAGAGTTTAGAAAGTGGAATGATCATCCTGTGGTGTGTTTTCCCAGTTGCCAAAAGGGATGTTTTTTTCATACACACACACTTACCCCCTTCACACACACTTGCCACCTGCTGGATTCAAACCCCTACCTAACTATGTTATGACACTAGAGACGGACGCATTAGCACAGTGCGCTATTCGCATTACTGGGGAATTTCTTTTCCCCTGATATACTTATAGGGTGCTGACATCATCAGAGTTTAGAAAGTGGAATGATCATCCTGTGGTGTGTTTTCCCAGTTGCCAAAAGGGATGTTTTTTTCATACACACTTACACACCCCCCTTCACACACACTTGCCACCTGCTGGATTCAAACCCCTACCTAACTATGTTATGACACTACAGACAGATGCATTAGCACAGCGTGCTATTCGCATTATTGGGGAATTTCTTTTCCCCTGATATACTTATAGGGTGCTGACATCATCAGAGTTTAGAAAGTGGAGTGATCATCCTGTGGTGTGTTTTCCCAGTTGCCAAAAGGAATGTTTTTTTCATACACATTTACCCCCCTTCACACACACTTGCCACCTGCTGGATTCAAACCCCTACCTAACTATGTTATGACACTACAAACGGATGCATTAGCACAGCGCGCTATTTGCATTACTGGGGAATTTCCTTTCCCCTGATATACTTATAGGGTGCTGACATCATCAGAGTTTAGAAAGTGGAATGATCATCCTGTGGTGTGTTTTCCCAGTTGCCAAAAGGGATGTTTTTTTCATACACACTTACCCCCCTTCGCACACACTTGCCACCTGCTGGATTCAACCCCCTATCTAACTATGTTATGACACTACAGACGGATACATTAGCACAGCGCGCTATTCGCATTACTGGGGAATTTCCTTTCCCCTGATATACTTATAGGGTGCTGACATCATCAGAGTTTAGAAAGTGGAATGATCATCCTGTGGTGTGTTTTCCCAGTTGCCAAAAGGAATGTTTTTTTCATACACACTTACACCCCTTCACACACACTTGCCACCTGCTGGATTCAAACCCCTACCTAACTATGTTATGACACTACAGACGGATGCATTAGCACAGCGCTATTTGCATTACTGGGGAATTCCCTGATATACTTATAGGGTGCTGACATCATCAGAGTTTAGAAAGTGGAATGATCATCCTGTGGTGTGTTTTCCCAGTTGCCAAAGGATGTTTTTCATACACACTTACACACACACTTGCCACCTGCTGGATTCAACCCCCTACCTAACTATGTTATGACACTACAGACGGATGCATTAGCACAGCGCGCTATTCGCATTACTGGGGAATTTTCTTTCCCCTGATATACTTATAGGGTGCTGACATCATCAGAGTTTAGAAAGTGGAATGATCATCCTGTGGTGTGTTTTCCCAGTTGCCAAAAGGGATGTTTCTTTCATACACACTTACCCCCCTTCACACACACTTGCCACCTGCTGGATTCAAACCCCTATCTAACTATGTTATGACATTAGAGACGGACGCATTAGCACAGTGCGCTATTCGCATTACTGGGGAATTTCCTTTCCCCTGATTTACTTATAGGGTGCTGACATCATCAGAGTTTAGAAAGTGGAATGATCATCCTGTGGTGTGTTTTCCCAGTTGCCAAAAGGGATGTTTCTTTCATACACACGTACCCCCCTTCACACACTCTTGCCACCTGCTGGATTCAAACCCCTACCTAACTATGTTATGACACTACAGACAGATGCATTAGCACGGCGTGCTATTCGGATTACTGAGAGAATCCTTTTCTCCATTATACTTATAGGGTGCTTACATGATCAGTGTCTAGAAAGGGGGATGAGCATCCTCTGGTGTGTTTTCACATTTGCTAGGGGTAACATTTGGGCCAAGTGTGTGAGCATGCCCAGTTCAGCCTTCCCGTGGCATGTTGTGTGAAAGATGTCTCATTTATCTGTGTGTGAGCATGCCCAGTGTGGGCTTTACATATGTTGAACTCTGCAGCCCATCACATTTGTGGATGAGTGTGACCTTCAACAAATACCTGCAGTTTATGGTTGTGTGTTCTGTGCCATGTTGTGTAGTTACTGTCCGAATGCTTTTTGTGTGAACAAAACAGGGAGTATACTGTGCCTGCAGGTTTTGCATGGGATACTTTGCACACAATTGTCAACATCCGTTCATACTGACCTAACACTGTAGCACTGTCTAGTGTAGTGTTTCAGTACTTTCACTGTGGTGGTCAGTATCCTGGGCTTTAGTCCTATCACTGCTTTACATTTCCATAGTGTGCACAACAGCCTGGTTAGGGTCCAGTTGTGCACATCTGCACAAAGGCAGTGCCTCTACAGACCCTGTTAATTGCTGCCCCATAAGCTTAACAAGTGTAGTCTGCAAATCTATGGAGAGGATCATAATTGAGCTCATAAACAAAGATATAGGGGACATGCAGACATTGTACCCATCCCATTTTGGCTTGGTCAGGGGCAGATCATGCCTTTTGTACTGGGTTGACATCTTCAAATTGGTCACTTAGGCCATTGTTGGGGAAAGGCAGTCCATACAGCCTACCTTGGCCTTGCAAACACTTTCAGCACAATACCCCACTCAGGTATTGTGGAAAACCCTAACAACTGAAATGTAAACCCATATGTCACAAGATGGGTTGCAAACTGGCTTAAGGACGGGACCCACAGGGTTAGAGTTGCTGGCACTATGTTAGACTGCAGGCTGGTCACAGGTGGTGTCACACAGGGCTCAGTCCTTGGCCCCCATTGTTTGTCATGTACTTCCCAGAAGTACAGGCCAACATGGGAGGACTTTGGATGACAATGTTAGCAGATGACTGCACACTGGGCACCATAGTGGACAGTGCATCACACACAGATATCCTTCAGAAGGGACTCACAGTAACTGATAGCTGGTGCCAGGGCCATGGCCTGAAGTCAGAGTGCACAACATGTGTAGACATACCCTTCAGGAAAAGCAAGGTGACCCCAAGCTACCATATAGGTGGCAATCCTCTAAGCACAGAGGAGGTTATCATGGACCTGGGGACCCAGGTTAACAGTCGCCATTCTTCTGAGACTCACATTGCTAAAGTGGCTAGGAAGACCTTCTACATTGCCCACCTGATCAGGATGGGATTCACATCCAGATCTAGTGGGTCATTGTTCCCCTGTACTCTTCACTTATCAGACCGGTGATCGAGTCGAATGCCCTATTCTGGCTGTATCTCACCCAACATCTGCAGCAATTGGAGACACCCTGACTGTCCCCCACCTAAAGGATCAAGGAACCCCAACAGCTGTCATATGCTGCCAGATTGAAGACACTCACACTCTATTCACTCACATACTGTCTGCTTAGAGGTGACATGTGCCTGACATGCGAGGCCATGTCCAAACAGAGATTAATGGACATGCTCCACCTCAGACTCAGAAGATCCACCTGAACCACTAGTGCAGGTGACTTACACCTTAGCAGGGATGTATGTTGGACATGTTGGAGGGATGGAGTTATCACTCGGAGACTCCTATGCTGTGGAATACAATCCTGGTCCATTTGAGGCAGAGCACCTTGCTGGCTGTGTTCAAGAGGTATCTTGACCTAATGCTAGTCGGAGAATGTGTTTGTCCATCAACACATTGTAAGCGTAGTTTGACATGTCATATGTCTTGTTTAGTATACTGTGCCTCTGTCTACCTGTGACATAACATTGATACCCAGGGTAAACCTCCCATCTCCCATCCACTCATTAGGATTCCTGTTGAGGGACTCAACCAGTGTCTCTATGGACAACCTGTACTGGTAGTTTACTCATGTGTGGGGGTGGCTTCTGTGTTTTGGATAATGCAGTACAGCCTGTCCTATATATGTCAGTGCTGGGGTTCAGGTCCCTCATGTGCATAGCTCCCTGCCATTCAGATTGTACAAGGTGCAGCATGTGCATTGATTCCAGCTTGGACATGGCTTTCTACATCAGGCACAGCTTGCATCTGGGTGGACAGCATGGCAGTGTGTGGAGCTGCACTCTGTTTACTCAGACTACACATTACATGTGTTCCAGCTCTGTCATACTCCTGGTGAGGTACTGTTGTGGACTTTACAGGTGCTGGATGTGTTTGCATGAGGTACACCCCACAGGGGCTGTTGTGGTCATTTCTAATGCTGATGAAAGATAACTGCAGAACCAGAATGACCTCCCCTTAGCTAGATGTCAGACAGCATGGACCATACAATCACAACTGAAAACAGGACCCTCTCCACAAAGGGAAAGTGTCCTGTCTGGTGGACCCCAGCCATAAACAAACTGTATGACAGATGAGGGTTACTAATGCAAGACAGAGCTACATCTCCAAAGGGGAAGACAGCTGTGATCAGCACTAGTAGAAAGCTACATTATCTCATAAAGACATGCAAGGTCAACTTGGGGACATAAATCACCAAAGACAATGAAGGTAACCACACTGCTTTCTTCAGTTATGTCAGACAACTGGTTGTGAACCCTCGGATATGCTCAGAGTTGGTACACAACAACATATATTCCAGTGACCTGACAGATATTGGCAACATTCCGTGGACAGCTTCAGTGCGATTTACCCCTCCCTCACCCCAAAACAAGATAGTTATCACTGCTGTATGTAACCTCACTGTCATCTTGGATGTCCATGTGAGAGCCACACTCAGCAAAGACAAGTACACAGCATCCATGGGACCTGCTGGTATCTCCAGTTGCATGCTATGTGAACTCCAGAAGGGCTGGACCCATATATACAACTGCTATTTAACCTTAGTCTTGCTACAGGATATGTACCTGAACACTGGCATAGCAACAGTGGTCCCACTCCACAAGGGGATGCCTCCACAGACCATGGCAACTACCACCACACAGGCTTAACCAGCCTTGTCTGCAAAGATATGGGAGGAGTCATGGAGCTCTTACACAGACACATTACTGACCCTACGGACCCTTGTTCCCACCTAGTTCAGCTTTGTACAGGGCAGATCCTGCCTTTTGCACCTTTGCACCGAAAAGTACCTACCATGAAGATCAGGGTTCTTCAACACATGTCATATGCTTCCAGAATAGAGGAAGTCCAGCTTTGTTCAGTGTCATACCGCATACTTACAGGTGACCTATGCCTGACATACAAGACCATGTCCAATCAGGATTTGGTGGACATACTCCACTGCAAGCAATCCAAATCCACCAGAGCCATGAGAGCTGAGTATTTGAACCTCAGCACATACATGTATAGGACATGCTGGAGGGACAGAGTCATAACTCAGAGGCATCTCACACTCTAGCAGAGTATCCCAGTTCATGTTTGACAGAGTCCCTCACTGACTCTCTTCAGGAGACATCTGGACAACTGCATATGAGACGGAGGCACAGACTAGACAGAGACACAGTCATGTTATTCAATTACGTAAGGGGGTCATAATGTGTCACTACTAAGTCAGAGGCACAATATTCAGAATCTATTCTGTACACTTATTACCACTATAAGGGGTGGCAATAGCCACATCACTATGGCTAGGCTTATACATGCACTAGGGCAGATAGCCTAGTAGTACACTATGACACTATGAAACACTGGTGTATGTGTAGCTATTGTCAATCAAACAGTATGATGTGGCTTGGGGGGCTTGATATCTCCCTGTATTCCAACATTGTTTTGTCTATTCCTTCTAGCATGTCTAGGGATCAGTTGCTAGTGTCCTCTCCTGCTCAGCTGGTGAACCTGGGAATATTGAGGCACTGTTACAGTTGCCTCATGTACACTGACAACCCTCTCCTTCTGCCATAAAACACACATACATGTGAGAGATGCAACTATATAGCCAAAGTGGAGGCTGAGCTCTCTCAACATAGGACTAGCAAGACCAGAGAGAGGGTGAAGGTAACCACACACACATCTTTAATCCAGTCTCACATGGCACTGTCACAACTTAAGATCATACACATAGACACACAGAGACACTCTCGGAGGCTCTGATCAGAAGTCTACCAGAATGGCGGTGGCCACCACAGCAGACACTCACACAACTGCCTCTACAGGGCACAGCACATGCAACGCATTGACCACAGAGTCGGTGTGCCAAACAGTCACAGCCCTTAAGGCCAAACACAATGCCAGACACACTTGTCATAGGTGACTCCATAGTCAGACACACTGATGTCCCACTCACCAGATCAGGTACAGAGGAGGTCACAGTAAGCTGCCTATCGGGCACTGGAATCCACCACATAATGCAAGCACTCAGGTCACTAAACTGCAAGTACAGGTCTGACCCAGTCATAATCCATGCTGGTGTGAACGACCTGAGATGTACCTCCCTGGACTACATGGAAAGAGACATAGAGGATCCCTCTGATTATGTAGGCCAGGCAGGTATGACCCTGACCTTCAGCAGTATCCTACCTTCACCAAGTATGATGCCACATAAACAGAGACAAGATGATCAGCTGTAGTATTTTGCTTAGACTATGGTGTCATTCTAAGGGGTCCAATGTCTGTCTGCCTGGGATGACATGCTGGACAGGCCACGGTGATTTGCAAGGGACGGCTTGCACCTGTCACCCCGGGCTTCCAGATTTCAGATGATGCTCTTGCCACCCCCATTGTGCCTTTTTTATGCAAGATTCAGATTCTACACCTACCACCATAGAACACAGTAAAGGAAAGACACTAAGGCTAATGCTGCTCAATGCCCAAGGTCTCTACCTCAAGCTGCACACACTCTATGCCCTTCTCAGTATGTAGCACATTGATGTCTGTGCTGTGCCTGAAACCTGGTTCACAGCTTCTGACAGCACCCTGGCACTATTGGGTGTTACCTCATATCATGCATTCCGGCACCAGCATCCCGACAACACCAAGAAGGATGGTGGGTGTCCATATTCATCAAGGACACCCTCACCTCATGGTTGGTGGCAACACACGATGCATCGGAGACCATCCAGGTGCCAGTGACCGTAGGCAAGACTGCTCTGCAGTTTGTAGCATGTTACATGCCACCCGCTCAAACTCAGGTACCTCACACAGCTATCCTGCAAACACTGAAGGGGATAAATGTATCTCCAAACACCATCCTACTGGGTGATTCCAACTATCCACATATAGACTGGGATCACTAATCATGCCACAACACTCTAACACAAAGGTTCCAAGAGTTCATACACTGAAATGCCATGGAACAACTAGTCCCAATCCCTCAAGTGGAGGCAACATACTAGAACACATCATCACGAACATGGGGTCACACTGTTCAACACCAGACATATACCCATCATTGGTGAGATCAGATCATGGACTACTCTCAGTGGGAGTCCACATCCCACCCACACCCCAGATGGGAAAAGAAACGGTGAAGACCTTCTCAAATGCCGACTTCACATTTCTGAGGACTGGTGTGGTCTCTTTCAAGGCCCCCAGGCCAGCAGACACCATTACCCAAGCCACTGTATCACTTAGAAATGCCTTCTACCAGCACCTCCAGGACTGCATGGTTCAGGCAATCCCAAATAATAATGACTCTTTGTACCACAGGCAAGCATCCAGTCTGGTGGACCCTAGCCATAAACAAGCTGTACAACACAAGGAAGGAGCTACTACAAGATAGAGCGTAATCCGTGGGGAAGACACCCCTGCTCATTGTGAGTAAAACACTGGGTTCCCCATACAATCATCCGAGGCACGTTTTGAGAGTAAACCCACTCAGGACTCCAGGGACAATCATGAGGCCTTTTTACCTATGTTTGAAACCTGGGAGGAAACTCCCAGATATGCTCAGACTTAGTTCAGAATAATGTTGATATCACTGCACCTACAGACATTGGCAACATACTGGCTGACAGGTTCAGTGCAGATTTCTCCCCTCCCCAACTGGGGGTATGTACACCAGAGGATTGTAGGCCCCCAAACATCTCCACTGCTGGGGTGGGAACTGCTCAATCCAAGGCAGAAAACACTTTATCCATGGGACCAGATGGTGTCCCCAGTTGTGTGCTCCATGAACTCAATGAGTAATTACACCCGCAGTTAGGGCAGCTGTTTAATCTTAGCCTCACCTCAGGATATGTTCCCAAGGAGTGGCATACAGCAATGGTGGACCCACTTCACAAAGGAGGTGCCTCCACCAACCCCAGAAACTACCATCCCATCAGCTTGACAAGCCTGTTCTGCTAAGCTATGGAGAGGATCATAATGGGAATTCTAAATGAAGACATAGGGGACTTGCAGACATTGGATCCAATCCAGTTTGGCTTTGTCAAGGGCAGATCATGCCTTTTAAACTTGGTTGACTTTTTCAAAACACTCACCCAGGCCATTGACGTGGGCAAGGCAGTCCACACAGCCTACCTTGACCTGGCAAAGGCTTTCGACACAATACCCCACTCAGGTATCATTGAAAACATCACCAGCTTAATTGTGAACCCATACATCACAGCATGGGTTGCAAACTGCCTAAGTGACGGAACACACAGGGTCAAAGTTGCTGGTGCCAGTTCACACTCCAGAGCTGTCACAAGTGGTGTCCCACAGGGCTCAGTCCTGGGCCCACATTTGTTCAGTATCTACTTTTCAGAAGTACGAGCAAACACAGGAGGATTATGGCTGACAAAGTTTGAAGATGACTGCAAACTGGGAAGCATAGTTGGAAACCCATCTGACACAGACATCCTTCAGAAGGGTCTCATAGACACAGATAACTGGTGCCACGGCCATGGCCTTACATTAAACACTAAACAATGCATAGCCATACCCTTCAGGAAGAACAAGGTTACCACTACTTCCCATCTAGGTGGCAATCCTCTAAGCACAACGTAGGTTATCAGGGACCTGGGCACCCAGGTTGACAGTGACCTTTTGCTTGACACTCACATTGCCAGGGTAGTTTGGAAGGCCTTCTACATTGGCCATCTCATCATGCAATGATTCACATCTAGATCAAGGGAGGTCATCGTTCCCCTGTACTCATCACACCAATGATTGCATACACTGCCCCATTCAGATTGGATGGGCCCACAAATTCCTCAACAGGAGGTGAAAGGGTCTCAAACATATTTCTTATGCTGCCCGACTGAAGGAATTCCAGCTGTATTCAGTCACTTACTGACTGCTCAGAGGTGACCTGTGCCTGACATACAAGGCTATGTCCAACCCAGAATTTATGAGCATGCTTGACCTCAAGACCTCTACATCCATCAGAACTACAAGGGCAGGAGACCTAAACCTCAACACAGATATTAATAGGATGTGCTGGAGGGACAGATTCATCACCCAGAGAGTCCATATGCTGTGGAACAACATCCTGGTACATGTGGGGCTGAGCACCTCACTGGCTTTGTTCAAGTGAGATCTTGACCAATGGATGGGAGATTGCAGGTATACCCCAGGGATAACCTCAGTATCACTGCTTGACAGAGGCACAGCAAAATAATGGGCATATTATCCATCAACTTGCAGGGGTGGCAGAAGCCACAAAACTCTGGGCTAGGCTTATTAATGCCCTAGGGCAGATAGCCTAGTATGAACCTATGGACATAGGCCTGGGGCAGTTCCTGCTATTAGGACAGTGGTCTGCAGCAGGCTATATAGTAGTAGTCGGTTTTAGCCATTGGTTTTGACCATGGCTATTCCATGTTGCTTCTTGTTGTGGTACAAACATGGGTGTGTGGTTATCCATGCTATTTATTGCTAGTCACCCTCATTTTGTATCTTGTTCCATGTTTTTGCACATGTACATCACTGTATGACGTGCAGCTGTTTCCGCAGGGTCATATGCGTGGATATGGATGTTAGTTGGGGTCCTCAGGTGTGCATATTGTACATGATATTACATTACTTAACACATGGCATTCATGCCTCAGGTGGTGCTGCAGGGCCACCTCTGTCGGATACACATACTACACTCCCTGTACATTTGGAAGCAGGTTGTGTCATGTTAGGCATCCCTGTTACTGTATGAGTGAGTCAGAGTGGGTATCAGTCCCAGTGTTCCTACTGACCAAGCGTATGTGCTATGCGTTGCCTCTTTGCCAAGGCCAGGGCATACTGGGCACACCTCCTTCTGCCTACTGGGACAAGGTCAGGTTGTTCCTCCTCCGAGTCACCCCCTGCCTGTGGTGGCCTTGGCAATGGTGGGGGGATGTTTGGCCCAGCCCTGTGCTGATCCTGCTGCAGCTGTTTCCGCAGGATCATATTATGTAGCATAGCACATATCATGATCATTTGGGTACATGTAGTTGGTGTGTACTGCAAAGCTCCACCAGATGTGTCCAGACACCGGAACCGTGACTTGAGCAGCCCAAACACATGCTCTATGATATTACGTGTTTGTGCGTGTGCCTCATTATGGCGTTCCTGTTCAGGTGTGTGTGCATTTCTGATGGGTGTCATCAGCCATGGCTCAAGTGCATAACCTGCATCCCCCACTAGGTGTCCGTGTGGGAAGTCCCCATTGGCAAATGATTGGTACAGCTGCGTCAGATGCCAGATGTGGGAATCGTGGTAGCTCCCAGGGCAGCCAGCACACACATTCATTATTATGCCCTGGGCATCACACACGACCTGGCAGTTGATGGAGGGGTATCCCTTGCGGTTAATGTAGACTCTACCCCGCTCACCGGCTGGTGCTTTGATGCGTATGTGTGTGCAGTTTATTGCACTCAGCACCTCAGGGTATCCCGCTATTTGCTGGAAGAGACGCATATTGCTGGCCACAACCTCACGGTCATTAGGGACATATATATGATCACTGACATGTGGTGACATGGCATCCAGGAACTGGTGCAGTACCCTGGAGGCTGATGCCTGTGATATCCCCATCATATCGCCAGTTGGTCTCTGGAAGGTACCTGTTGCTAGTATTCTTAGGCCAACACATACCTTGGTTTCCACTGGGATGGGTTCCCCTCTGTTGGTTCTGTGTGTGAGGTGTGGCCTGCACAGCTCAACAATCTGCTGCAGGAGCTCTCTGTCCACTCTATAGCGCTCTACTATCTCCAGCTCATGTAACCCATGGTAGGTGACCCTGGGCCTGTATACTCTTCTCCTTCTCCTCACTCTGGGTTGTCTGTCAGCATCTGCATTATCACCACCCTCAGCAATTCGCCTATGTCTGATTATAACAGCTATGGCAGCCCCTAGCATTTCTGCTCTGAGTTCAGCTTTTTTCAGTTTTCAATTCTGATAGCTTACTTTCTTGCAGTATCTGTTGTGAGAAACAGCCTGCACTGCTCATTGCAGTGTTTTAAGTGCTGGGTTGGGCTTCTAGTCTGTCTGCATAATTGCCTGCTTCCAATTGTTTCCACCAATTAACTCCAGCAGTATTCCCTGGCAGTTTCCCTGTATTTTGGTTGTTTCCTGTTTCCTCTCTGTTTCCTGAAGGGGAGTAATGTGAACACCAGCTTAAACACGCTCACAGTCACTTAAACACGCTCACACATCCCTACACGGTGTTACACGCGCGCACACATCTTTACACGGTGTTAGCTAGGCTGATTCATGCTAAAACGCGAGCACACTGCCTTACACACGTGCACGCCCGCGCAAACCGTTGTAAACAGTTTGCAACACGCTCCCACATGTTGAACCTGCCTTACACGCTGCCAGCATGCACATATATCAGGAAACTTGGAGTGTAGGGATAGCGTATACCCTCAATTTCTTGACTTTCCTAGTGTTCTGTTGAGACACACCTCCCTCCCTGATGTCTGTCTGTCATCTGTTACCTTACATTGCCCTCCAATGTGGTACATTTCTTTCTATCCTTCCCCCCCGTGATGTCACCTACCTCTTACTCTGTTCCTCCCCCTTCTCTAAGTCTTACACTACTCAGAAAGTGCTCATTACCTATGTGGCAGTGTGATTCAGTATTGTAACCCTCATTTACATAGGATTGCCTAGTAATGCTTAGTTACATGTCTTACACGGAGCTTCCCCCCCTTGACAATCACTAAACGGAGGCCATATTGTTTTTGGTCTGAAAGTCCCTCCATTGACATTTCATGTAATACATAAATCCCACAATTGTGGGTTTATAAGCTTCGGTTTTCAGTTTTAGGTAGCGCACCCCGTTTGCGGGTGCGCTGCAGTTAAACACATAAATCCCGTGAAAAAAAAAAAAGTTATATAACTTATTTTTGCAACACTTTTTCCTGCCAATGGCCACATATTTGGCCATTGGCATGCTTAATTAAACATATGCACCCTTTATTTGGAGCTGACATAGCTCCGTTTTTAATTTTGTAGAAATGTACTCAGTTGTCAGCTGAGTACATTTCTGCAGCTAACACGTCCGTTACACGGACTGGTTTCTGCTTCGTGGATCGCTCAAATACCTCATTTGCATATCTTTGAGCTGCAAATGAGGTATTGAGCATTTCCACGCCCAGTCCGTGTAAGAGACGTGTTAGCTGTCTCTTACACGGAGATTTGGGCTGTCCCTGAATCAGGAGGCTTACACGGAGGCTTACACTACTCTTGAACTCCGTGTAAGCCTTCCTGAATCTGGCCCACTGTGTCATAATATAGATTGAAATCAGGTAATCCCAATCCATCCCTTTCTTTTGATGCATTAATGTCTGGTAACTAATTCTGACTGACTTAGGATAGCAGATAAATTTAACTACAGCTACATGTAATTTCTTAAAAAAAAAGTTTTTTTGGACTTCTGCGTTTATTGCATTTAGTTGAAATAACAGCCTTGGAATGATCTTTTTCGTTCGGGTTTAGGGACCAATTTCTATCCCCCTTTTTTATATCAAGATGACTATGCCAGCTTATTTTAATTGTAATCTTTGAGTGGCCTGAGAAAAACCTAGGTTCTGTAGGGTAGTTTATTTACACCTTCAAGAAAATCTCAGACATCAAAATGAAGTAAAGTCTGGACCATGATTTATAGCACTGACAGTAGTATATGAATTTTTTTGCTAACAGAATTTTGTTCCAGTAGCAATACTGGTCAAATAAATTAAAGTCTGTTATTAGGTCATTTATCACTAAAGAGGCCTGGGGGTGTTATAAGTTTTGCTTCTAATTGTTCTGTCTGTTACAGGATCAATTATAGAATTCCAGTCACCTCCTATAACAGAGTAATAGTTTGGAAATATAGTTAGAATGTATAGATTTTGATGATAAAGTCTTGTTTGCACATGGATTATACAGATTCAAGAAAATAAGTGGTTTCTCTAAACTAGAGTTTTTAATTGAAAATTAGCACCATCTTCCATTTATATCTGAGTCCTGATGTATAATTTTCTCTTTACAAAATGATCAGTTTAGCTATTCACAAGAGGTGTCACTCGATTATGGGAGTATTATTTATCAATGAAAGCTCTTGATATCTTCTTTTTTATTATTTTATTTTTCTTGTTTTTCATTTGTCATTTTGGTTAGCTTGGTCTGCTCTTTTATTTTTCATTCCTGCTTTATCGGGTCATTATCTCATGTTTGTGCTTGCACGGTATTCTTAGGGGAAAAGTTTGTTTCACTCTTTACAGGATACTCGATTTAGTTCTTCACTAGAGTTGTTGTTTGGTCATGGGTGTAATATTTTGTTATTAGAAAGCTGTTTTGATCTTTTTTATTTTATTTTTCATGGATTTCATTCATCGCTTTGATTAGCTCAGTCTGCCCTTTTATTTTGCATTCTAACTTAAGCCACTGCATCAGGCCATTATCTCGTGTTTGTACTTGGGCAATGTGTTTCAAACTAAATTTGTTTTGTATTTTCCAGGATATTCAGTTTATCTCTTCATTAAAGGGATCATTGTTGTCACAAGTGTTTTATTTATTGAAAAGAAGTTTTTCAGACCTTCATTTCATGGCTTACAATGTTTTTTTTTTTTTTTTTTTTGCAGCACCACTCTGATAAGGTGTTCATCAGATTGCTGCCATCTTGGAACCTCTCTGTGATTTAATTCTTATATAGAGCTTTTATCAGTCTTTTCAGTGCAGACAAATATATTTCATCGGGCAGTCATTTGTTTTACCTAAACACCTATATCTTCTCCCCTATAACCTGCCTAACCACACTCCAACAACTGTAAAGTTTGTCACCAATGTATAGGCAATGGAATATTATATTTTGTTACTCTGTGACATTCTAGCTACTTCAGTTTGTCACCAATGTATAGGCAATGGAACATTATATTTTGTTACTCTGTGACATTCTAGCTACTTCCATTTCTGCCCTTTTAGCCAATAACAGATAGCCGCCACATCGCAGACTCCTCCGCTGAGCATTCTCTGGCCACCTGTTTATACTGGGCCTCTGCCGAATTCTCATTTAACAGAAAGCCTACTGCTTCTATCCTTGATTTCCCTGCACCAGACATAGCTCCACCTCCTTACCCATGGTTCTTTGTTGTGGCTCTGCCTCTTCTAACATTATATGGTATTCCTTATCTGTTCTATGCTACCTTAAGTATAACACAGTACCATAACCGATCCTCCTGTAGTATGACCAGGAAAATATTCTTGTCCTTTCTAAACAGCTACACAATTACTGTCTTGGAATGCTTTATTTTAATGCATTTTGCAAATAACATAATTTCATGATTTGGGCCACAAGTTTGTTAAACAAACTTTCACAGAAAATAAATAAATAAATACACAAACAAACAAATAAGCAAACAAATAATTAACACCCCCCCTTCGGTTCAAATAAGCTTGCATGTTGCCGAAGACTGACTGTGCCTGCCTAACTCGTGCTAAACTTCCATGTCTGACCTTCTTTACCGGTGCGTGGGTCATTGGCATGCCTGTCATCTATGATCTATCCAATGTATCATGTATCATATTATTTACACAGTGGCATTCTAGCTGTGTGAGTACAGACCATCCTGGCCCATGGTAGGAGATGTCCCCTTTCTCAGCCTTAGGAAAAAATGCAATCATCAGATGCCCTGCCTCCACCTAAAGTAGCCCTAGCAAGGCAAGACTTTTGTCTGGAGCCTGATATATTTTTTTTAACTTATTGAATAGTGGTATCATTTTTTCTGTCAGTCCATAGGTTGATAAAAACCCAATCAATTTCCAAGAAATACACACACCATGTTATCTTTGCAGAAAACTACCCCCAACATCTATATCTACTTGCATACTCACCAAAACTCTACTGCCTATTTTCTGATTAAAATTCCACTAGATGTCTTCTGGAACTGTGTTCCTCATCTGCCTCCATTCCCCATGAGACAATACCCCATATCAGGTGACTTGACATTGTGATTATCACTCCATATTCTTTTCACCTCTGTCATACATGTTTAACTGTAATTAATTAGATGGCTCACATTTGCACCACAATATCACTTTTCTAACATAATCTATGTTCAAGATAACATACAGGGGTCCAAGGCAAAACAACGATACAGAAATGTTCTAACCTGAAAATAAGAGCACTTAACTATGACTATCATTGATCATATATTACATTTGGGATAGGAGTATCTCAAATAATTCATCTTACTCAGGCATATTTTTATATACGTATGTATGTATGTATGTATATATATATATAAATATATATATATATATATATATATATATATATATATATATATATGTAGAGAGAGAGAGAGATTGATATATTGGGGTATAAAAGTACAGCTCTAACATAAAGGAGCGAGTGCAGGTAGGCAAAGTAGTCCTGAAAAATAATGCTTTGAAGGTGTTCCTCTAACTTATCAGTTTTCACTTATTTCACTTGCTAGCATATCTGTTTTCCATTTTCAGTATGTAAGTCAATATACACTGCAGAACTTTCACTTTAACAGGGAATGCCTTTTTTCATTTCTTTGAATCAGAAAACTACTACCGGGTGACTTTTTGCAGTGCAGCTCCCTGCATGTTTCCCAGATGTCTCAACAAGCAGTGCATTGGTCTAGTAGGCAAATGTGCATGCACCACAAGACATGCTGATCTGAGACCTAACCAGAATAAAAACAGTGAGTCAGCTTAAGGTAACAGTAATGCTCAAAGAAACCCCATATTGTATCAGCTGTGCATTGTAGGAACAGCAATATAACCTCTTTGAGCCTCCTGCTGAAGCCCGTGTTCCTTTCCACATGTCCCCCTCTTTATTCTAAATCACTATAGTGTATAGGCTTCCCTTGGTAATCTCAATGTGTTGGTACCCTCATTGCCATTCTAGCACAAATGTATATTATTAATGGGCTGCTGGATAGGTAAAAACATGCCTGCCACACAAATGGATTTATAGAAAACTTAGGCATATGTCTATTAGTATAGCTAGCCTACACGTTACTTATTCCTCTTTTAAATTACTACTGCATTTTTGGGATCTGATATTTCCCTTTTAATTTATCCACAGTGGTGCAGCAGTAGCGTTGTTGCCTCACAGCAAGAGGTTCTCCCATTCGATTCTCATCTGGAGTGCGGGGAGTGCCTTCTGTGTGGAGTCTGCATGTCCTCCCCGCAGTTGGGTGGGCATTCGAAAGACATGCATAAATGGGCGTGCCTTCGTTGAAGGTTGAACATCGAGCTGGCACCTCGGCATTCGTCAAAAATCTACTGCCAATCATTAGCGAACCGGAATTCCGCTGTGGTGACCCCTAACCGGGAAAAGCCAAAAGACAACAACAACATATTTCCCTTTTAATTGACTAATGTATTTGTAGGATATGCTAATTCCATTTTAAATGACTACTACATCTTTGGCATTTTTCATTTCCTGTTCTGTCCTTAGTTTAAGCTTGAAGGCCTAAATGGGAATTGTCTTTTCAAATGATCATGTTTCTTAACTACGGTGTCATTGTACAGCATACAAAGTAAAAATGTTTTTTTCATCCTGACCTGTTTTACTTACAGAGGTCAACATCTACCTCTGAATACTAACAGTTCTTCATTTTTGGTTCCTAATTTATTTATTTACTGAACCTTTGCTCCTTATTAGTGGCACTGAACTTGTTATAAAGCTAATCTCTTCAATGCAACTATAATAAATATTATAATATAGCCTACTATATCACAAGTAATTGCTTGTTTTCTTGTCTGTGTTTGTTTGTTTCTTTCTTTGTAAAGTGGAATGAAAACATATCAAGTCTTCAGCTACTGTGGGCTGCAACCTCATGCATCTAACTGACCTCTATCCTTGCCATGCTTCACATGCAGAATAATTTATATAACATGAATGGCTACTAAGCTATCACTACCCACTCCTTATGGGAGTGTGCCGCCTTTATACTTTCAATTCTGCACTGTTTTTGTAATTCAGGTTTGTTTGCCTCGGAATGCCTCAGAGTGTACATTTGTAATGCACTGTCTCTTATATGATGTTTGTTTAACATTCTACAGTTCACCTTATATCCACTGCCATAAATATTATGCTCAGATGACATAAATATATTCAAAATACACAGTTTCTAAAATGTCTGCTAGATTAACTGTAGAGAAATCTCTACAGATATGTGTTCCTGAGTAATTAATTCATGCAGTAAGTAAAAAGTTCCCAGACAGCAAAATATATTATATTAAAAAAAACACAACTTTTATGTTCAACACTTCAGCATATTAGTCTCACTCTGTAAACGGATCAGTGCCTTCTGTGAAGAGTCTGCATGTCCTCCCCGTGGTTGAGTGAATGTTAAAGACATGCAAGTAGGTGTGTGCATGTGTGGGTGTTCCTTTTTTGAAGGTCGGGCACTGGGCTGGCAACTCAACACTGTAAAAATCCACTGCAAATCATTAGCAGACCGGTGATCCGCTGTGGCGACCCCTAACCGGGAAAAGCCAAAAGACTTAAGTCTCACTCTGTAAACTGAAAACCTTAAAGCAGTGAAGTAAATTTGCCATTTCCCTGTTTACTATATCCTGTCTTATACTCCCACCAGCACAGTATGTAAACCATGTTCTCTTTTGTTGTGTCATTTCAAATAGTATGACTTCAACAAGTTTGTCAATGATTTTCAGTTCCAAGAAAAACAATTATTCTTACTAATTTCTGGTTTTCAGAACCCTTTCATCAGTCTAAATGATCTATAAAATTAACATGTCATAATTTCTAAGCATAACATCAGATCTCATACCCATGAAGACCAAATCTAACACGAACGTTGTGTGGCACATTAGATACAGCATTTCTTTTCACCCTAACAGTCTAAAATCTTATCACCAATTGATGGGGGCAAGCATGGACTGTAAAATTTCTTTCAACATATGACATAAAGTATGGCGCAACATCTCTAATGCATCTGAGCTAAGCATGGTCTATATCATATCCGTTCTTCCTTTACCAGTGAGTTCATTACAACACTTCATTCATCTGTGGTCAGCATGTTCGACAATAATTCCCACTTCTGGGTCATCATGTATGACCTGTCCTTCTTCAACTTCCTAAGGCAACCATGAGCTGCAACCTACCTATTATGCTTACATCGAGTTTAGCCTTAAAGTCCTCCACCAATCTTTGGCTAGCATGACCTTTGATTTCATATTCTGCCTGTAAAAATGTGGGTCTTAGAATAATTTCTTGTTTTATTTTCATTCTATCACTTTTGCTCCTGAGCCAACATAGTTTGTGAAGCTTCAAGTATATCAGTGTTACATTTGACCTTAAATTCTGCTATTGCAACATAATCGGAAGCATTTTTATATTTCTTGCACTAATAATGTCCTGTAACCCCTTATTCTTCTTGATGAACAGGGCCCTGCAGTATATCCACTACACCCATGTAAGTATCTCATAGGATCATAGAAGGTTACTAGGCTAATTGCCTTTGAGCCCTTACAAGCCTAGCCAAGAGTTTATCCCCAAAAAAGAAACCTCAGTCAGCACCTGTCACCCCTGTCAATGAGGGATACAGGTGGATCCCCTGGGATAAATTTGTGGTTTCTCATCCACTCATCAAGGTTGCGCATGAAGAGGGTGATCAACATATTCTGTTTGACATGCATGGGAAGTCTATTCCAGAGACGGAGCAGCATCTGGGAGCCAAACCTGTTCCTCCAGCAGTTTTTGTTAATATTGCATATTAGATTTAGGCCTTTCAAGTGGGTAATGCGCAAGGAGTTAGACTTATGGATATAGACCATTTCTAGTAGGGCTAGGTCCGAGATTGCCTTGTAGGTGAGACACAAATCACCTCTGAACAATCTGTATGATACTGAGTAGAGTGGTAATGATTTGAGCCTGTTCATATAGGACAGGTGTTGGAGGCCATGGATTCTCTTTGTGAGATATTTCTGTGGCCTTTCCAGCTAGTGCAGGTGTTTGGAGAGGTACATACCAAACAGGGCATTGTACTTAATTATTGGCCTAATGAGGGAGTAGTACATAGCTTTCTGATTATGACAACAGCATCCATTGACTTTTATTTTCATCTATCTTGCTCCAGATGACCTATAAGCTCAGTATTCTACCCTTGATAATCATTTTCTAAAATCCATCGCTCATCTGGGGAAGAAGAATACGTAACATCACGTTTTGTTTTCCATCGATCTAGTCATCTGATATGACAGTTTCATTTTAATAAGAAATCATGGCCACATGTTTCAAGATTAATTCAAATTGAAAATGTTTTCATGTTGCATGAACATGGCCTTTCACCCCCATCTTCCATAGTCAGCTATAGCTGTACTATTTGCTTGGATGCTTCTGTTTTTCATATTATTTCTTTCATATGACCACCACTCAATATAGCTGTTAAGATCTGGCAAAATTGTATGCAAAATGCCAATTCCATCCAAGACAGCAAAATACTTTCACTTCAGTTTCCTCATTCCTCACTGCCTAGAATGGCCTGCACTTATATAGGGTAATCAGTGAACCAATATTAAACTGACATCTTTGATAACTCTCACTTTACTAGCTTATTCTTTTTTATGTATTTTGAAATATCATGTCCTATAGTCTTCTTGGAATCTAATATCTTCATTAGGCTTTCTAACCTTAATATTTTTATGTTGCATGAAATGGCAGCATGGTATAATCATATATCACGTGGTATGCATAGATAGCTTATGTGCAACATCAGCAACAGTTGAGGGCAGCTCAGAGGCTTTATTTTGCCACTTCCACTCACCATGTGCCTACTATAGCTTCCAGTGTTATGCATCACATCTGTTATCAAGGAAAATAATGCTATGCATCAATGTTGTCCCACCTATTCCCAGAATGGCCTACAATTCTCTCATCCATATTGATGAAGAATGGCCCACAGCATCCTGTCATGTTTATTTAAATATGACCTAAACTTCTGCCTAGTCAAGCATGGCCTACATGATCTTGTATTAACTAAGTCAAATATGACCTAAGCTCACTTCATCCATCTTGACCATTCACAACTTGCACAATTATATTTTAACATCCCCTTTGGTAAAATCTCTGTACCCATGAGCTACCACATAGGTGGTAGTCTACATAACACCGAAAGTGTGATAAGAGATCTTGGGACACAGGTGGATAGTAGTCTCTCCTTTGATAATCACATCACCACAGCAGTAGGAAATCCTTCTATGTGGCACACCTCATCACAAAAGGTTTCTCATCCAGGAAAAAAGAGGTAATTGTTCCCCTCTACTCATCACTCAATAGACCCATTATAGAGTACAATGCCCCTTTTGGTATGTACCTCACAAGACATCTACAACAACTGGAAAGGCCGCAGAAATACCTCACAAAGAGGATTACCGGCCTCAAACAGATGTGCTACGCAGACCGTCTCAAAAAACTCCAGCTTTACTCCGTCACATATCGCCTATTCAAAGGTGATCTCTGCCTAACATACAAAGCTGTGTCAAACCCAGAGCTGTTGGGCATGCTCCACTTAAAGAAATCCACAATAAACAGAACATGCTGGAGGGATAGATTCCTGTCCCAAAGACTTCCCATACTCTGGAACAAACTACCTATCTATATCAAACAAAGCTCCTCATTAACACTCTTCAAGAAAAATCGTGATGATTGGATGGGAAATAGGAAATTCACCCCGGAGAACACCTCTGTGGCTCTGCTCAACAAGGGCACAGGAAAATAATTTTCTTGGGTGGCGAAAGCCAGGGTCCCTTTTTGGGGGTCTATATTCTAACATCAAAGTCTTAAAACTTTGAAAGTTATAATATCGAACACTATGCACCGAATGCTGAAAATAGCAAAGCTGCAGAATATCGAATACTTTCCTAGGGAAAGTATTCGATGGGCCATTTCTGCAGCTTTGCTATTTCCTCAACTGTGGAGCGAAGGTTACGGACCGGGTTAAGGTAAGTGTGCGAAGAGATCGGGTTAACGTGAGTGTGTGATAGTTAGGGAACTTAGGGTTAGGGAGCGGGTAAGGTGAGTGTGCGATAGGGACCTTAGTGTTAGGGAGCAGGTAAGGTGAATGTGCGATTGGGACCTTAAGGTTAGGGCACGGGTACGGTGAGTATGCAATAGGGACCTTCGGGTTAGGGAGCGGGTAAGGTGAGTGTGCAGTAGTTACGGACCTTAGGGCTAGGGTTGGGTTAAGGTAAGTGGATAGCTAGTAGTGTATGTATGGTTTAGTGTAGGGTTTTGTGAAGTGTATTTGAGTGGATTATTTATTTTGGTGTGCTTGTGTTATGTGTATGTTTGTCAGAACAGCAAATTTTTTCCCTGGGAAAAAATTTGCTATTCTGAGTGTTCAGTGTTATAGTCTTTTCATTGAAATGGTTCGATATTATAATATTTGAAGTTCTAAGACTTTGATGTTATAATATAGACTCCCTTTTTGGCTAGGCTTGTATAGGCCATAGGGCCGATAGCCTAGTACCTACCTATGAACCTATGAACTGAGGCAACCATAGACTAAAAAACATTTGATCAAATCTGCACAAGCATGGACTATGGCAGACAAGACCAATTTCTTTAAAATGATCCATTGTGGTCACATCCTTAAATATGCTAAGTCATCAAGGGAAGAAAAGCATTGTGTCATGCAAGTACAAACACCTTTGTTAGTTTTTTTTTTTTTTTCCTTTTTTTAGGAAAAGCCATAGTGCACATATATAGCTTAGCCAAAGGTTTTTGTAATCATTTGAGTAGAATTTGTACAAGTAATGTGCCTATGCAAGTGGTCCTCCAAGAAAGAAGGAAGAGCATACATTTCAAAGAGCATGCCCCATGATATGACTTTTTAAACATTTCTGCATCATTGTTTAATAAATAAAAGTGTTCAAGCTGTGATAAATTTTGTGAGGGTATGTTACCTCTGATTCATGATTTTGGCATTAGTTGCCTAGCCGTCTCACAGCTACTTCTATTTTTGTGAAATCCCCAGCTTAACCTGTTAACCATCTTGCTTAGAATAGAATAGTAGTTAAGAACATTTACAGCATTTTAAGTGTTAGAACACCAGTGCATCATCTGAGGCCAAACTGCTGTTGTTTTTTGCCCCTGTTATTATTTAAAAAGTTAATTGTTATTTAGAATTATTAATATTATTATTATGTACATGTTCATATTTCTGTAAATACATTGAATATAACATACAAAGAATTGACCTGCAAAGCATCACCTGAAAGCTATAAACTAGATGATAATTTTTCTTCTGATTCCATTGGCCAAGAAGGCAAGGTTACTGATACAAAAAATTGTTTTCATTCAAAATGAAACATAAAAACGAAGAGTACATTGCTGTTTTGAAAGCAATATCATTGTAAAGCTCATTTTTTTATGCATACTATTTTAGTTTTATATTTTACTGTAGTATTTTTCTAAGATGTTAAGATTTGCTTTAGCCTTGGCTTGAATAAATTATTTTGTAAAACAATCTTATAGAATATTGCTATCAGCTGTCCTTTAAAGCTTTTGCATGGAAGAATTAATTATGACACTAGACTATTAATGAGTTTCATCCTGCAGCCCTCAAATGAATTCTCTAAAGCTGCACCAGCGATCTGAATTACTGTGAGCAAGTCATTTTTCAAATTATTGTGCATGGATAAGCCCTATAAAGAGTAATATGCTCCTAGTGAGTTTATCTGGTTAGCATATTAATAAAAGCATGATATAAAAATTATTTCCTTAATCCAGGCTTAGGTTAGTATGCACAATTTGATTTTAACTGGGCCAAGAATGTTTTAAGATTAGGCCTTCATTCCTGCCCCAGTACAGCCTGTAGCTTATATGTTACTTGTCCTTTAGTAGCAAGCATGGCCAGAATTCTTTGGGTAAAGCATGACCTACACCATATTGTTTTAGCCTTTCCAAGCCTGGTCTATATCACCTCATTATTTTTAGCCAGTCTTGCCTTAACATGTTTACTGTAACTAAGTGACGTGCTCTAAACATCTGTTATCCATTTGGTCAACGGTCGATCCATCAACAACCTCTTTTTCCAATTTTTGCACCTGGGGTCAGTGTGTCACTTCTTCAGTGACAATCATCTAGAGCCAAGGTTTACACCACTGGGTGGCTAGCCCTGCCATGGTAATTCTTGCATACCACACACTCTCATGCATGCTCACAGTTATGGCCAGAGTTTCCAATTCATCTACTGTATGTCTTTGGAATGTGAGAGGAATCAGGGGCACCCACAGGAAACCCACATGAACACAGGAAGGACATGCTGACTCCACACAGAAGGCACCCCAACCTAGAATCAAACTGGGGAACCTCTTGTGAAGTGACAACACTAACCAAAACCCCACTGTGCTGCCCTTTACATTTGGTCAACCATTTCCTATTAAAAATAGTTCCATTCCTTTGTGAAAATTCATTCTCATTTTAGTTACATTGTTCAGTCTTTATTCATGAATCCTTCTAAAATGGCATTTTTGGCTGCTACAATATGGAATATAAAGTCTTTCATCAAACATTCTATAGCAACCATGCTATCTTGCTGCACATTCTATATGCTTCCTGTTTACAAAATGCTTACAAATTGATGCAGTATATTGACAATTCCAAATGTAAATATATTGTATAAACAAGCAGCAAGCCTTATATCACCATGCTCATACGTTCACAGGTTCATAGGTGTGTACTAGGCTAATGGCCCTGGAACCTTTACAAGCCTAGCCCATAGGATTACACTGGCATCATGCCACCCAACCTTAGTTTCCAGTGCCTCTGTCAAGTAGAGCCACTGGAGTGATTCCCCATGGTAAATTTTTGATTTCCCATCCACG
This sequence comes from Protopterus annectens, assembly GCF_019279795.1. Lineage (NCBI taxonomy): Eukaryota > Metazoa > Chordata > Ceratodontiformes > Protopteridae > Protopterus > Protopterus annectens. The sequence goes on from NC_056734.1 coordinate 203,071,226, forward strand.
CATCAAGATTTCTCTTTAAGAGGGCCAGTGAGGTGCTCTGTTTGGCATGTATGCGAAGTCTATTCCATAGCATGGGCAGTCTCTGGGTTATGAACCTGTCCCTACAGTACGTTCTGTTGATTGTGGTAATGAGGTTGAGGTCTTTGGTGTATGTAGTGCAGAGGGATTGGGATTTCTTTAGATGTAGCATTTCTAACAGAGCTGGGTCAGACATGGTTTTGTAAGTCAAGCAGAGATCATCTCTAAGTAGGCGATACTAGACAGAGAACAGTTGGAGTTTTTTGAGCCTGTCCATATGGGACAAGTGTTTAAGGCCTACGATCCTCTTTGTGAGGTACTTTTGTGGCCTCTCCAGTTGTTGCAGGTGTCTAGTGAGGTACATGCCAAATGGGGCATTGTACTCGATGATTGTTCTAATGAGGGAAGAGTAGTGGGAGACAATGACCTCTTTCTTCCTGGATGCAAAACCCTTAGTAATGAGATATGCCACATAGAAGGACTTTCTGACCACAGTGGCAGTGTTGTGGTCAAAAGAGAGGTTGCTGTCAACCTGTGTTCCCAGATCTCTTATAACATCTTTTGTGTTCAGTGGACTACCATCAATGTGGTAGTTCATAGGAACTGGGTTTTTCCCAGGGGGGATGACGACATATTTTTTGGTATTGAGCTTAAGGACATGGCTCTGACACCAGTCATTGGTCTTAGTGAGGCCTTTCTGTAGGATGTCATCATCACATGGGGAGTTAATAATGGCTCTCAACTTGCAATCATCTGCGAATTTTGTCAGCGAGAGTCTCTTTGTGTTGGACTGGACTTCTGAGAAGGTAATACCAAACAGTAGAGGACCCAGAACTGATCCCTGTGGGACTTCACTCATGACTATTCATCAGTCTTACTTGGAGTCAGCTACTTTCACACTGTGGGTTCTATCTGTGAACCAGTTTGCAACCCATCCAGTGATATAGGGGTTGATGCCTAGCTTAGTGAGTTTTTCTATTATTCCTGAGTGGGGAATCGTATCAAAGGACTTGGCCAGATCAAGGTAGGCTGTATGAACCACCTTGCCTTCATCCACAGCTCTGGTGACTGACTCATAGAAGTGGATCAAGTTGAGCAGGCATGATCTACCTTTCACAAAACCAAACTGTGTGGGATCCCGAGTTTGGAGATTCCCTATATCCTTGTTTATTAGGTCCATGATGTTATATAAATATGTACAACCAAACACATTTATCTATGTTGATTTGTTTTAATTGTCCTGTTTTACATATATCACAGCAGCAATATAAAGTTATCCATATGCTGACCAAATATCCAAAGAGCAAGTTAGTAAATGGTCAAAAAAAGAAAACATAGTATAATCCTGTCACTTTGGTGTATTCATTGATTCATTGTATTTAATACTTTCTGAAGCTCCTAAATAAATTTGCATTAGCAACCAAATGATAAAGATCTATGCAACAGTTAAGAAAATGTTGCACCCTGCTGTCTTTTTAAGTGCCATGTGCATAAAAGCAGTAAAATATATTTTACGTATTTTAATATATGGTAGGTAAAGAATGAAGAGATAGGGAGCAAGGGTTGATCCTTCTGGTGCATAGCCTAAAGTTTTAACAGAGCAGTAATATCGATTGTACAAGATGATCATGACCAAATGTTAGATTATGATTATGTATTGATGCATATAAGCCGCGGTGGTGCAGCGGTAGTGTTGTTGCCTCACAGCAAGAGGTTCTCTCATTTTATTCTCAGTGGGTCACCTTCTGTGTGGAGTCTGCATGTCCTCCCCACAGTCAAGTGTCATTCGAAAGACATGCATGAATGGGTGTGCCTTCGATGAAGGTTGGGCATCGGGCTGGTACCTCGGCACCGTAAAAATCTACTGCCAATCATTAGTGGACCGGAGTCCCGCTGTGGCAATCCCTAACCGGGAAAAGCCAAAAGAAGAACAGCATTGATACATCTAGACTGTCTCTGCTTTTTTTAAATACCAGTTATATGAGGAGTTGCCCTGAATGTACTTCCCATGGGCCTTCTACATTTGTATTTACTTCCAGGAATAACCATAAAATAAATTTCCTTTTTGCAAGTCAAACCTTCAACCTTCTAATGGAAAATAAAAATCACAGCTGTCTGCCTTTTGTTGTGGACATTGTGTGGCTACTAGCCACTTAGGCTATCATTAAATGTCTCATCTATGACTGAGAACAAGTCTTTTTTCAGGCATTGCCTGTACTCATACTTACCACGGGTTAAGAAATAATATAATGGCATCCATATTTTATATTAGGAAAGAGATTCGGGTCTTGGCATAAACATGTGTTTCTGTATTCTTTTCAGAAATTCTATTTAATAAACTGGATATAAAAAAGATCATTTTTACTCTTATATAGTATTTTGATACAATATAACAATATTTTGAATACTATATTTTTGAAATTAGTATTAAAGGATCAAACATTTTCAGATAAAAATAAATCTTGTTAATTTCAAAACACTACGTAACAAAGTGACAAACAGAGATAAGAACTCATATTATTTCCAGCTTCAACTGCAACATAAAATCAACCCCAAATACATTTTTGCACTCCATATCTTCTTTACTTAACCCTGGAACAAATAGAGACCACACCCTATCACCTGATACCCCTCCATCACAAATAGCTGAAAACTTTAACAAGCATTTCATAAATCAATATCAGACCTACTTACTAACACCCCTAATGCTGGACCCCCCCCCCTTCAACTAATTCAGACACCAACCTCAGACCATCAACTACTTCTAACCCTGTCATTAATAACCCCCCTACTCAACAAAATCTCATATAAACCACATTTTCACTTCAGCCCATACCCACTGGCACCATTAAGAAACTGCTACATAAACTAAAACCCTGCTCTACCTCAGCTGATAATCTTCCACCACACTACCTCAAACTGGCTGCTAATTCAATCACCTACCCAATCAGTATCCTTATAAATAGGTCTTTATCTGAATTAGAGGTACTTACCATATGGAAACAATCTCGCATCACCCCCATCCACAAAGGAGTCAACTCCTTTGATTTATCCAATTTCCATCATATATCCATCTTGTCACCATATCCAAAATTCTTGAGGGGGGTATCCATCAGTAGGTAATGGAATATCTATTGCAAAACAATCTTTTAACCAAAACCCAACATGGCTTCTGACCTAGCCACAGCACATCTACAGCCCTATTATCTTTTACAGACACCATAAATAAGGCCAGAGATGCAGGATGCTATACAGCCTCAGTATTCCTTGATCTCTCCAAGGCCTTTGACACAATGTCTCAACCCTTACTTTTGAACACAGTCTAACTTAGGCTTCTCACATAATACACTAACATGGTTTCAGAGCTACCTCAAGGATCATAAACAAGCAGTAAAATGGTCCAATGAACTCTCACCCTTTCTCCACAACCCTACTGGAGTCCCTCAAGGCTCCATCTTAGGACCCCTACTCTTCAACATTTTGACAAACAACCCTCACACTGCCTCTCACTCTGGGACCCTCATTCAGTATGCTGATGATTCCACCATAATCTGTACTGCTCAATCACTACCAGAACTACTTTCAAAAACTCAGCAGTCATTTACTGAAGTTGAATCCTGGCTAAGAAATGCCCAACTCTTTCTTAATCCAAAGAAGACAAAACTAGTCTTCTTTCATCCCAAGAACACCTCCCCTGTCACTGATCATTTTAACATCCTTGCATCTGACAACACTGTCATAGAAATATTGCAGGAAACCAAACTTATAAGAGTTATCATTGACAAACTTTAATTCGACCCCCATATACAGCAAAATATAAAGAAAATGCATCACAAACTGGGACTCTTATATAAAAACAAAAATTTCTTTACTGCAGCAACCAAAACTACCCTTGCAAAAACATTTTTACTTCCCTCCCTTAATTGTGGTGCCCCTATCCTAACTAACTTGCAAACTTCTATTATAAGCAAGATGGAGCAGTGCTACAACAAAGTTGCTAAGTTTGCCACAAACTCTAAATATCACACACACCACTGTAAACCACTCCTAGAACTAAACTGGAGTGAACTCCCCAACTAACTTGCCTTTATTCAGCTATCCACATTCAGGGCCGGTGCTAGCATTTTGGGGGCCCCCAGCAAGGTTCAAGTTGGGGGCCCTACTCAAGAGAACATGAAGCGTGACCACATTGCTATTGCACCTCCTTCCCTGTCAAGCTCATCCAGCACCATTTAACCACTAGTGTCACTACATTCAGATTATTAAGAATTTGTGCCAAGCCCAGACTGGCATTTAGTACCAAGGTTACATTATGATAAACTTCTGTACTACAGTACGGTAGCCAATCACAGGTACACACTAACTGACACTTAATACCAATGTTGCACTAAGACAACCCCCTGTACCACAGCATGGTAGCTACTCACAGGTGTGCACACACTGACTAGCATTTAGTGCCAATGTTACAATCCTGATAAACCCCTGTACCACAGCAAGGTAGTGACTCAGGTGCACATGACAAGGTAGCAACTCACAGGTGCACACACTGACTGGCATCGAGTACCAATGTGACATTATGAAATCCCTGTACCACAGCAAGGTTGCCACTCACAGATGCAGACACTGACTGGATACTCAACTGCCCAGATTTTCAAAGAATGTCCAGATGTGACTCTTGTTTGGTCTGTTTTGTGGCAATCATTGATGACTGAATTCATTAAATGACAGGCATTTCAGTTTATACCCTTCAGAACATCTATGGCAACATTCAGTTTATAACAGCAATATTTAAAATTTGCCCAGATCTTTGGGGCTGGAAACCCATTATCTGTGGCTTTGTCCAGATTTTGTGCCATGAGATAAAGAGCTACAGCTGGCATTTAGTAGCAATGTTACATTATGACAAGCCTCTGTACTGCATCAAGGTATCCAGTCCCAAAGAGGTACACAGACACCTACACTGACTCCCCAAAGACACCCACATTGACTGGCATTTAGTAGCAATGTTGTTACATTGACAAGCCTCTGTACGCATCAAGGTAGCCAGTCCCACAGAGGTACACAAACTCCCAGACACAGACTCCCACACAGAGAGACAGAGACAGACTCCCACATAGAGAGAGATAGAGACACAGACTCCCACACACACAGAGACAGAGACAGAGACTCCCACACACACAGAGACAGAGACAGAGACTCCACACACACAGAGACAGAGACAGAGACTCCACACACACACAGAGACAGAGACAGAGACTCCACACACACACAGAGACAGAGACTCCACACACACACAGAGACAGAGACTCCACACACACACAGAGACAGAGACTCCACACACACACAGAGACAGAGACTCCACACACACACAGAGACAGAGACTCCACACACACAGAGACTCCACACAGAGACAGAGACTCCACACAGAGACAGAGACTCCCACACACACACACAGACAGACAGAGACTCCCACACACACACACAGACAGACAGAGACTCCCACACACACACAGACAGACACTCCCACACACACAGACAGACACTCCCACACACACACAGACAGACAGAGACTCCCACACACACACACACACACACAGGCAGAGACAGACTCCCACACACAGAGACTCCCACACACACACACAGAGACTCCCACACACACACAGAGACTCCCACACACAGAGACTCCCACACACAGAGACTCCCACACAGAGACTCCACACACAGAGACTCCCACACAGAGACTCCCACACACAGAGACTCCCACACACAGAGACTCCCACACACAGAGACTCCCACACACAGAGACTCCCACACAGAGACTCCCACACACACACACACAGACTCACACACACACAGACTCCCACACACAGAGACAGAGACACAGACCCACACACACACAGACTGACCCGAGACAGAGACACAGACTCCCACACACATGATAAAGACAGCACTACAGCAAGACTGAACATTAACACCCACACAATTACTGACATGAACAGTCACACTGCAGATGTACACAACACAGCTATGGGACACAGAAAAGATTACAGACAACATACAAGGGAAAGCCATGGGGATTACTGAGCCTGAGGCAGACTCAAACCCATGCACATGAGAGTAATGGGGATTAGTAAGTCTGACACAGGCAGACTCAAACCCAGAAAGAAAAGATGAATACCAAAGTGGCATTCATCTTCCATATGCATTTACCTCCTCAGCTTCTGACTGCTGCCACTTGTCTGTTCTTCCTTCGCTTCTGTCCTAGCCCTTGAAGAGTCTTGCTGCTCCCAACTGTGCTGCCACTTGTCTGTTCTTCCTTTGCTTCTGTCCTAGCCCTTGAAGAGTCTTGCTGCTCCCAACTGTCATACCATCCTGATGAGTCCTGCCACTACCCTGCCACTCCACATGAGTCCTTCTGCTCCTGACAAGTCCTGCCACTCCGAGTCCAGCTGATCCTAGCTGCCTTTGCCTAACATCCTGCTAGTTCCATCCTCATGGTCCTACCTGTTGGAGGTACGTAAACAAAAACAGTGAATACACAGCATACAAGCCAGACTAAGGTACTACCTGAAATTACTGCCTGACAGCATTATAAAAGATTACTGGAAAGGAAATATGAGCACATACCTAATCTACAGTTTTACTGGGATCTTACGAATTTTCTTCCGGACAAAATCTTCAATGAGGCTGCCATGTGATACACTTGCCCACTTCATGCTCAATTGAGAGCACAGCTAAGCCTGAAAGTCTCTCCTGACTCATTGTGAACTTAACAGGTATGTCTTTATGAGTTTCAACTTAGAAAAGCTGCGTTCTGCAGTAGCCACTGTAACAGGTGCAGTCAAATAAATGCGCATTGAAACATAAGTATTTATATATATGTCTTGCAAGTGGTTGCGAATAAGGAAATTTAACACAGTCAGTGGTGACGATTCATTATCAATCATTCGAGAAAGGCTTTTAAGTTCGTGTCCAAGGTCAGAGTCATCAATATCACAGTGGCCACTTATTCTGTCAGTCAGTTGTTCTTTCAGAACCTTGCAGTGTTGCAGCAGTGTGTCTTCTGCAACATCACTCAAGGCTTTAATATTTGATAAAAATCCAAAGGCCTTATCAAACTCGGAAAGCTGCTGAAACCGGTCAGTAAACGATTGGATTGTTGTGTCCAGCAGCACATTGAAGAACTCTACACGTAATTTTATCGCTGGATCCTGTACAGTCTCATCTTCTCCTTCATAGTCAAAGAACCGTTTTACTTTCCTTCGTCTCTTTTCTTGAAATGTGGTGCCAACATCCAGTTCTTCCGCTATCTTGGAGGCTTCGCCCATGGCATGTTGAAATCCTGTTTCTCTGTAATTCTTAAGCAGGTCCATAGTGGATGCCAGCACTTTGACACATGTTGAAATATCAACAGATGGACTCTGCAGAACTTTGCTTGCACGATTTACCTCTGTCAGCACATCATACCAAACCACTAAACATACAATGAACTGGTATGACATAAGTTCTGAGCACAGTCCTCTTGCTTGTTGATATGTTGCAGCATCATTTGTACGTACTGCTTGCCCTATCTCCTGTAATGCCTCAATGACTCCTCCAACTGAAATCTTACTGCCTTGACAGAGTCTATCCTGCATTCCCAGCGAGTCTCCGACAGTGGCTTCACAGTGACATTTGTGTGCCGTTTTAAGATCTGCCATCTGTTTGTTGATGCTGAACAGAGTGCGTAAATGTTCTGCAGACATCCAAAGAATGACACTGCCTGTACTGATGAATGTGCTCCATCACTAACTATAAGATTTAAATTATGGCAGGCACATGGCACATAAAAGCCCTTGAATTCATCTGTTTTATCCGGCCTGCAGTCCAGCGTTTCCCCTTCATGTTGCTGCCATTGTCATATCCTTGTCCTCGACAGTCATTAATGTCCAGTTGATGATTTTGAAGAGTCTTAAGAAGAGCTTCTGTCAGCCCTGCCCCAGTTGTGTCATTCACAGGCACAAATCCCAGAAAATGTTCCTCAACTGTGGCTACAGTCTGTGAAATGTCCACATACCGAACTACTACAGTCATTTGCTCTTGATTGCTGATATCTGGCGTGCAATCAAGAATCACAGAAAAGTACCTAGTGTCCTTCACCTTCCCTACTATGATCCTTAAGATAGCATTTGCAATCAACTGGATAACTTCATTCTGTATGTCCTTCCCAAGATAGTGATCCATTATCTCTTTATTACGAATTAGACGCAAATGTTCAGCCATAACAGGGTCAAACTGCGACAAAAGTTGCACTTGACCTAAGAAGTTGCCATTGCCATAGGTGTCCAGGGCATCAGTTGTACCACGGAATGCCATGTTCCGTTCTGCCAAGTACTGGACAACAGCAATAATGCGTTCTAACACACCACGCCAGTGAGTTATCTCCTTTTCAACCACTGCTTGTCTCTTATCATCCATAGTCTGCCTACTCTTTATTCTGTTGTCCAGTTCCTTCCACTTCATCATGCATGCCATATGCTCTGGTGCTTGGTCATGGCTGTGTAAAGCTTTGGACATCTCTCTCCATGCTTTGTAACCACCTGACCTGAGAAGATGGTTAGAATGTCCAAACAATTTGCATGGAAAGCAAAACAGTGCATCCTTTGAGACCGAATATGTCAGCCAAGTGCGTTTTGCTCTCGCTCCATTAGGCAGCACATGGAAGTAGTTCTCAGATGTAAATCTTCTTTTCTGCTCATTGACTGGGAACTGTGTTAACACCACTTGCACAGGTCCATGCTGAATGGCAGCTACCCTAAACTCATCCCTAATCAAGTCTGGCCAAGTCCCTAGATCCTCCAAAGATGTACCTGACACTCCCTGCAAGTCATAGGCCACATCTGTCACTATGGAAGTATGGGCTCCTTCTGTATCAAAGTCTGGTGATCCAGGCAACACCTCAGGTGAGTCTGCATTTGCTGCCGTGCTTTCACCCATGGTAATGGCTGTAGGTCCACAGGAAGTAGCCTGTGGTGTGGCGGAAGAAAGTTGTTACTTTCTAGTGAAAGGATGCTGGCCTCACAGTGGTCAGACTGTAATGCAAAACCATTGTGTTGTCCTGAAGGCAGACTTTTCCTGAATCTCCCTCACTGATGAGTCACAGAAAAATTTCATAATGGAACCCTGTCTCTTTGCATCCTCATTTCTCTGCTGCTGAAGCTTTCTTTTGCTGCTCCTGACAAATATGTGCTTCATCTCTAACTGGGAATGGAAGTAAAGCAGAATTACTACATATACAGAGTCCTTTGGTCATACTGTTATTAAAATGCTTAATGGCTTTCATTGACAGTCTATTGCACTGCAGGCAGAAAGACTGAAAATGACTAACCAGTAGGCACAAACAAGTAATGAGAGGCCCAGGTTACAGTTTCATGTTAGATATCTATCACTAGAGGTGAATGTCAGCTTTTTCTACACAATTCTTCTCCTGTCATCCCCTAAACATGTGAAGTGGCCACAGATGATGCAAAAGATTGATATTACAAGCTTCTTAGACTAAAGTCTGAAAGAACTAATGACTAGGAGAGGCACAAGTTTGAAGGAGAACACACCAAATTGAGGCAAGACAAATGTTACGGTACAATACAGACTACACATGCCCACTCCCTCTCAATCTCTTAGCAGACTTGAACAAATCAAAATAATTTTTGAACAAAGGAGTGAAATCATGGATTTGCTAGACAACCTCATGTGTGAAGGATGAAGTGGCACACAGACTGGGAGACTGACATTCCCACAACCCCTCTTAGCACAGGATCAGTGTACAAAAGCATAAATCTAAGGAATGTACCATGCATTACGTGGAGGGTATGAAACAAGAAGTCCATTTCTGTTAGTAGCCTCAGCTGTCCACATTGTGCTATGCAATCACTGAGAGAGAACAGGCTAAAAAACAAACATCTGGACACAATTTTCACAGGCCCCGTCAACCTCCTAAAATTGTCAACTTAATTCAGACAGCCAAAAAACTTGGATAGCAGAGCAGTGTTTGCAGTAGTATGCATTAGAGACATCAGTACATTCTGTGGAATTCTTAACCCCCCCATCTCGGCACAATTTTGGACAAAGTGAAAAAAATTACCAATGTGCTTACAGTCTGACACTCCCCATTACAAAAAAAAACTCCAAACAATGGACACTGCCACATTCTCACAGGCCCTACCCACACTCCCAAACTTTCAATAGCTATGGACCATAAAATAAGTCATTGCAACAAAGCATATGAAGAACAGTTAGACAGCACTATAAACAGATAGCAGAACAGTGTTTGCATTAGCAGGCATTAAGATATCAGTACATTCTGCGGAATTCTTAACCCCCAAGTCTAGGCAGAATTCTGGATGAAGTGAAAACAAAAGTCATAGCATAAACAATGTGCTTACAGTCTGTGACCCCTATTAAAAATACTCCAAGCAAACAATGGACACTGCAACATTCTCACAGGCCCTAACCACACTCCAAACCTTTCAACACAATAAGTACGGACAATGATAAAAGGTAAGCCATTGCATCAGTACATTGTTGGTAAACAATAGTAGCATAACAGGGTGTGCATTTGTATACATTCGAACATCCACACCTTTTACAACATTCTCACAGCTATTAACTACCCTCCTGACATTAGGCAAGGTAAACAATGCACAAGTTCTCTCAACCTCCAAAGAGCATAATTCAGACAGTCAATAATAACTGCAGAACAAGGCGTAACATCAGGGATAGTTAAACAGTACTATAAACCTAGACATCTGAACAGTGTTTACATTAGCATGTATTAAGATATCAGGCTCCATCATCCTCCAAATTACATAATCCAAACAGCCAAAAATAACTCAGAAGAAGCTGTAACACTAGGGATATTTAAGCCGTACTAATTCCCTCGACAGAACAGTATTTGCATTAGCATGCAACATAGGCATAGCATTAACAATGTGCTTTAGTGTGTGTGGCCCCACATTAAAAACTTCAGGCAAACATTGAACACTGCAACATTCTCACAGCCACTAACTACTCTCCCAACATTGGGCTTTTTAAACAATGTACAGGTACCAGCATACTCTAAATTACATAATCCAAACAGCTAAAAATAACTCGGAACAAGCTGTAACACTAGGGATATTTAAGCAGTACTATAACCCTTAACAGAACAGCATTTGCATTAGCATGCATTAAGATACTAGTACATTCTGCAGAACCCGGCGATGCGCAATAATCCTGGATAAAGTGAAAACAAAAAGCATAGGCATAGCATTAACAATGTCCTATTACATGACCCCCATTAACAGGGCTCCAGTCAAACACTGAACACTACAACATTCTCACAGGTCCTAACCACACTCCCAAACTTTCAACACATTAAGTACGGACAACGAAAACATTGCAGTCATTGCATCAGTGATTAGAACATTGAAGTTATATGCAATAGTAGTTCACAAGGCTTGCATTAGTATACATTCAAAACATCTATGCCTTCAACAGCAACATTCTCACAGCTGCAAACCACCCTCCCAACATTATGCATTTTAAGCAACGTACATGCCCCATCAACCTCCTAACCTCTCAGCACAATTCAAACAGCCAAAAACTACAGAACAAGGTGCAACAGCAGGGATAGTGTAAAACAGTACTATAAACCTAGATAGCAGAACAGCGTTTAACAAATATGTAAAAACTGAAAACTTACTACAAAAACTGAAAACTTACTACAAATTCAGTTGACAAATCTACCAACAGTTTCAAAAGTAGCAGTTGAAGCCAGTTCTTATCCGAATACAAAAGATCCATTACTGAGCAGTCAGTCAACCATCTGGAAAATATACATTATACCCTTGCACAAAGGTGGAAGCTTGAGCGAACTTAAATTATAGGCCAAGAGCAATTCTTCCCCGCTACCTAAACTCCTAGAGGAATGCATTCATTCTCAACCACGCTACCTAAACTCCTAGAGGAATGCATTCATTCTCAACCAATATTTTACTTGCCACTTACCCCATACACCCAATACTATTGACTTAGACAGCAGCATCTCACAAGACTGCCCACCTATCCCTGCTCTAGCCCACAAGACTGCCCACCTACCCCTGCTCTAGCCAACTACAATATCCTTCTCTGTCCCATTATTTATCTCCCTCCTTTTCATCACCCCTATCCCATTCTCTCTACCGTTTACATATACAGCATAGATAAAGCCAAAACAAAATCCTCTTGCTCCAAATAAGTTATACACTTTCCTAACGAATCGGCAATTAAAATTAAATGTATATTACACTTCACATTCCCTTATGTTGTCCCTCATATAAACAGAAGCCAAATTATTTTACATATTTCTAGCACATATACTAAAAACATTTCTTCCTGGGCATCCACTGAAAATGGATTCTATCCTACACTGTCCAGAAAACAAATGTAAAGTGAGTATAGTAAAATGAGTAAAGTAAAACTGCTATAACCACAGCCTCTCACCACCCATCCTTTTACCACCAGCACACAGACATAACACAACCTGACCCCCACCCTCTCAGGACAAAAACTCTACACAGTACCAAAATAAAACTAATACAACCACAGCCCCAAAATAAAACTAGTACCACTACAGTCCTCACCCCCCCAAACCTCCGAGCACAAAAACTGTACACAAAACTAAAATAAAACTAATGCAACCGCAGCCCACACTCCCCCAAACCTCTTAGTACGAAATATGCACAAACACAAGAAATATGAACAAAAAAAAAATCACCCACCCCCCACAAAAAATAAAGTTATAACTAAACCCCAAAACTTACCTTTTTTGCTTTCAACAGAAGGCTGCTTCCAATACTCTGCTCCCCCTTCACGACTGAAGGCTCACCTGCTCTGTTCACCTTCCTCAGACCACTCAGTCCCTTTGAAGTTGCCCTTAAAAGGACAGTTTTGTCAGACCTTTTCAAAAGTTGTCCTTAAAAGGACAGTTTGTCAGACCTTTTCAGAAGTTGCCCTTAAAAGGACAGTTTAAAAAGAGTATAATCCACAAACCACGACCGCTGCAAAGGCTTGATCCACCGCTGATCCGTTCCTGCTGTCCGTCCTCACGCTGGTCCAAACACGCTCGATCACTCTGCTGCTGATAAGAAACACTCCTCTGTTGAAAACAAGAGAAGTGATCCTTATTAGCTGCAGGTGCCTTTAAAGGCAGTTTGTGCAGGAAGTGATTTGCAAGGACCAATCAGGTCCTTGCTTCATCACTTCCTACTTAAAAAAACAAAAAAAAAACAAGGACTTAGTTCGCAGGCTGCTGCAGCCAATCAGATCCCTTGTTTCAGCGGCGGACCTGATTGAGTGCAGCTTGCCAGCCAATCAAAAAAAAAAAAAAAAAAAAACCACAAAGGGACTTAGTTCGCAGGCTGCTGCAACCAATCAGATCCCCTGTTTCAGCGAGCGGACCTGATTGAGTGCAGCTTGCCAGCCAATCAAAAAAAAAAACGGGAAAACGGAAATGCAGTTTCGCGACGACGGAGCAGCTAGATGTCCATGAGGAGCCGAGCCGAAGCAAAGTACACGCCGGTTGGACTAGTAAGTAACCCGCGGATGAGGATGATGGATCAGCTAGACATCCACGAGGAGCCGAGCCGAAGTAGCGTAAATGCCGGTCGGACCATCGGGGCCCTTATTTGCGGGTAATGTCCGGGGTTCCGCTGGTGCCTGCTATGTCCACATTGCACAACCTTATTTTCAAGCCAACTGCCTGCCCTGCACTAGCCAATCTAGTCACACCTTACACACCAAATCGATCCCTACAACCAGAAGACAAAAATCTCTTAGCTATCTCAAAAACCCACAAGAAAACCAGGTCACTCTCTATATTAATATGGGGGTTTGGCTTTATTGGCCTGAAATTGTCCATTAAAACAACGAAACAAGTCATGGGCATTCAGAATCACCAATTAGCTGAAACACCTGATGTTCATAAGGGTCATTTGCATATATCCCATGTGCCTCTGATACAAGAGGTTTGGGAGATCACTCAGTGGAAGTTGTAGCTTTGCTGGAGTTTTCATTTTGTTTTCACTGATTGGTTTTTCAGTGACCTTCTCACTTATTATTTTAGTTTACTCTCTCTGTACTTTGGAATTCACTATCTCTAGCTACCAGGTCTATGCCTGGCCTAACCCAGTTCAAAGCCTCTTTAAAAAAATCATCTCAAAAAGACATGGCCCTGCTCCTGCATAAAGCCTGCCTGATGCCCAGCACTTCTTCTTCTTCTTCCACACTAGCCTCATCATCCTCTTCTGCCACATTTCAATCCTTCACAGTCTGCAAGATCCTAAGGCTCTTCTAACTCCTCTGTTTCTATACTATATCCTTAAGCTACTGCTCAGGCTGTATTGCTTCTATTCTTTTTAACTCTCCTTATCTTTCTGTATCACTAACTTTGCGGTTACTATTTTCCTAACTGAAACTAACCTTCTATTTATTTATTTTTTGGTCATGTACTATAGCAGTTAATATCACACATTGCACTACCTGCATACTATATTTTTTGGACACTACATCATATATAGTGAGAGTGACTATTATTGTCTATAATGTTTTTATCTCTACAGAATCATCTAGATGTGTAGTACATATATTGTAACATTATGTAACATAGTTTGTTCTTTCAACTTATTTTGTATAGTATTTCTAATGTGATTTGTACTGCATTGGATTTTACTGTATTCTTTATTGTACTGTATGTGGAGCTTTTCTCCCCAGGCCTCTTCTGAAAATGGGTTCTGTAGACCTAGTCAGACCAACCCAGTAAACAAATGTCAAATCTAAAATAAATAAATAACTATATATATTTGTTTCCAAAATAAGAAAATAAAAATATTGTTGTCAGACATTGGCAGCTGACATACTGAAACAGTAAACAGTTTATCAAGTATGGCAGAGTGCTGGTTTATTTACTATGTTAGCAGATCATTAGAAACATGCATTTATCGAGCGTGATTCAGAAAAAACATGTCACAAAATCACACAAAGCATTTTAGATCATCATGTGATGCACCATGTAGGCTTTTCTTCAAAGCATTCTCTTGGCTGAAATGTGTGACACATTTGTGTTACAAGTGAAAAAACATGTGACACATCGTCAGACTTGAGAAATGTAGCACATAGCACAGTAAAATGAAAAGCACTACTGCCCTTAATATGAGTGCAAAGCATCATACATTACTGCACGCCCATGGGTAGTATAGAGAATTGCTTGCTGCTTGTAGTACAGAGGGTTTTGATATGAAAAATGAATGATGTACCTCTAAAATGCAATATTTGTGAGCTATGCTTCAAAACCACCTTCTAATGTCAAAGCAAATTGAAATTCTTAAGCTGTCATACTTAGAATTTAACTTACCTGCCACACTTAACTATGTAACTGATCAATAGTTGTTATGGGAAGTCAAACATTTTATTTATCATATTGATTGGGAAACCATTATTGTTGTGTTTTAACTTTTGCATTTGAGTAAAGCAGGACTTAATACTGCCACTATCCAGTTACATTAAGGCAGATGTGACAGTGAAGAGGTGGTCATACAATTTGTATATCAATAGCTCAAGAAGTACTTGGAAAATTGAACTTACATCTCAAATAAAAGACCACAGTTAAATTGAATAAGGATGCGTGAGCTGCAAAAATCATTCCCTTACTTGCAGTATTGCTTCATGATTCAATTGTTCATGATTAACTGCTAGTTCAAATTCAGTAGTTATTCTAAAAGGAATTTCTAGTGATTTTGGGGAGCTAGCATCTAACTGATCTGATTAAGGCTCATCAGAGTGTTACAGCAATCAGAGAATGCATTATACATTAACGAAATCCTTCAGGTAGTTATAGTTTTCACTCTGTGTAGCACATGTAACCCTGTTGCTCAGTCTTTCTGGCAAATCAGCATTCTTTTTTTCTGAAGTCCACTTCTTCAAACGCAAGTATAAGTCTGTCTTTAGGGCACTGCAAGGGCATTTAACCAATCATGCCTCCAGGAGTCTCAGGGCTTCGGTACTTCACTTTTATTAAGGAAGGGATTCTGCTTCATTAGGATTATAATTCATGTTGCCCAGTATAGCTTCAATCTAAAGGAAAAACATGTTCTTGAATTTCTTAGCTGCAAGTTCCTTATGTTTGTCATGCTTTCAAAGTCACCATCCTCTATGCTGTACTTGCCTTTTCGTACATAATGTATGCACAAAATGTATTCAATTCTAGACAAATGATTATTTAGGTATTTATTTTTATTTATTTATTACATTTGTTAATTCAGTAAGTGAATTGGTCCATAGGCTTATCTGAGCCATGACCCAGACCTAAAAGGCAGAGACAACAAAACAATCATAACAAAGAATAAAAGTTGAATTTGCAACAAAACAAGAGCATTTAGCCGGTATAAATTACATGTATTTCAGTTGTACACATAAATTCAAATAATTCAGTTAAAGGGAAGCACCGTGGATGTCATTATAATTATAAAATGTACATGCAGAGTACATTTTTGCCGAAAACATTCTAAATGAGCTAAGAAAATCCCCCGGATTCTCAAAAGCTTGCACAGCATGCATGACTAGTGTAAGGGGAAATTTTGCCAATATGGCGGCCGAGTGATCCATGTATGTGCACATTTGACGTGCGTGAGCACTATAGCACTAGTGCTGCACGTTCCCAGCCCCTGTATGCAAATTACCCCCATTTGCAGGTGAAAAACATGCAAATGAGGTAAATATGCCATCCAAGAAGCAGGAATCAGGGTGTGCAGGACTAGCGTAATATGCAGAGATTTACTCAGTTAGTAACCGAGTACGGTACTGCAAACTCCAAAATGGAGCTATGACAGCACCAAATAAAGGCTGCATATCATTGAGGAAGCATGCCAATGGCCAAGTAGAAGGCCATTGGTATTGCAAACAATGCAAAATGTACAAAATACAACTTTTATGATATGTCCGCCAATCACGGCTGTTGATGCATAGGGCAACGGCATGCAAATGGGATCGGTGGGGAAATAAGAAAATAAACCAAAAAAAAGCAGTCTAACTAAAATCAGTATTCCACCATGCAAGTTAATGGCAGGCAAAAGACAACCTGGCCAGTGAATAGTGGTTGCTAAGGGGGGAGGCACAGTGTGACACATGTAACTATGCATTAGCAGGCAATCCTATGCAAATGAGGGGAAGGATAGTGAATCCTGGTATTCCCCAGCATGTGAGGCAGGTCCCAACAGTGTAAGAGTATGAATAGTTGAGTGCAAGACTAGGAGGTAGGTGACTTCATGTATGGGAGTGTCAGGCATACTGTCAGTGGATTGGAGCCGTGTGGCTCGGGGTTGCATCCAGCTTAGCACAGCAAAGCCAGGGGGTGTGTCTAAACCTGCCCAGCACTTATGACAAAGTGTATGTGGGTGTGTGTGCAGCGCAACAGGATCTACAGGAAGATAAAGGAAGTGATCCCAGGAAATAGCAGCAGTGTGCACATTAGAGTACACCGATTGAGTGGCGTGCCCCCGGGATGAAACAGAAGGGCAATGGGAAAAGAAAACAGCAGTAGGATGTTACTCAAGGGGTACTAGGTTTGCTGCCAGGTGAAATGTATCGGAACCAGCCAATTACACAGGCAGCAGACCAGTCCAGCCCAGAACACCACTATAAACTATGCAAACACCTATCCCTCTGGTTTTTCCCACACCCTACACCACCGGTATAAACAAGCATGGAACTTTTAACACTCACAACAGCTAAATGTTAAGGGCTGCAATAGCTATTATACAAATTGTGGAAGAGGCTGAGTGTGGTGAGGATGGGAATGCTGCTGACCAACCCACAGTGAGGAGATGGAGAAGAGTGTACAGACCCAGGTTAACTTACCAAGGGCTACATGAGCTGGAGATAGTGGAGCTCTATAGGGTGGACAGGGACCTCCTACAGCAGATTGTTGAGCTTACTATTCACATACCCACCGTTGGCAATGCTGCTGATGTTACCCACCTAGAAATACTCCCCTGGAAAGCTGTAGCCTAGTAATCTCTGTAGTGCATGCTGTAACTGCATACTGCTGTAGTCTGATAATGTAGTTAGGTAGAAGGCCAAACCCCAAACGTGGCAACTGTGCGTGTGTGAGTCTGTCTGTGCATATGTGTGCATGTCTGTCTCTCACTGACTGTGTAAAGAGTGATGCGTTTTAGGCTACTCACACCCCTTGCATGTCAAATACCCACCTTTGGCAAGGCTGCTGATGTCACCCACCTAGAAATACTCCCCTGGGAAAGCTGTAGCCCAGTAATTTCTATAATGCATGCTGTAACTGCATACTGCTGTAGTGTGATAATGTAGGTAGGTAGGAGGTCAAACCCCAGACGTGGCAACTGTGAGTGTGTGAGTCTGTGTGTGCATGTCTATATGTCACTGACTGTGTAGAGAGCAATGCTTTTTAGGCTACTCACACCCCTTACAAGTTAAATACCCACCTTTGGCAAGGCTGCTGATGTCACGCATCTTGAAATATATCTCTGGGGCAATCATAGCCCAGTATGCTCTGTAGCATGTCCCGTAACATCGTATGGCCATAGTGTGATTAAGGAGCTAGATGGGAGTTCTAACCCCCGACTTGCCAACTGTGTGTGTATGCGTGCATGTCTGACTGTGTAGAAAGCAATGCTTATAGGGTACTCACACCCCTTACATTTCACATACCCAACTTTGGCAAGGCTGCTGATGTCACCCACCTAGAAATACACCCCCGGGAAGTCTGTAGCACATCCTGTAACTGCGTACTGCTGTAGTGTGGTAAACTAGTTAGGTAGAAGATCTAACCCCAAACCTAGCAATTGCATGTGTGGGTGTGTGTGTGTGTGTGTGTGTGTGTGTGTGTGTGTGTGTGCGTGTCTGTGTTTGTGTGCATGTCTGACTGTGTAGAGAGCAATGCTTTTTAGGCTATGCACACCTCTTACAAGTCAAATACCCACCTTTGGCAAGGCTGCTGATGTTAATCACCTTGAAATACACCTCTGGGATGATCGTAGCCCAGTAATCTCCATAGTACATCCTGTAACATCGTATGTACATAGTGTGATTAAGGAGTTAGTTGGCAGTTCTAACCCCCGACCTACCAACTGTGTGTGTGTATGCATGCATGTCTGACTGTGTAGAGAACAATGCTTTTAGGGTACTCACACCCCTCACATTTCACATACCCTCCTTTGGCAAGGCTGCCGATGTCACACACCTAGAAATACACCTCTGGGAAGGTTGTAGACCAGTAAGCACTGTAGTACATCCTGTAACTGCATACTGCTGTATTGTGAATTAGAAGAGTGGTCGGGTTCCATCCCCACACATGGCAGTTCTGGATGTAATGTGTGTGTCACTGTCTGCGTAGGGCGCAATGCATTTTAGGCTAGTCTCTCGCAGTCATTTCAAATGCCCTACTTTGGCAATCTTGCTGATGTCAGTCATTGTGAAATACACTTTTAGGCAAGGACAACTCCAGTAATATCCATGGCACATGCTATAACTGCATAGTGCAATACACTAGTTAGGTAGGGGTTCTACTCCCAAACATGACAGGTGTGTGTGAGTGTGTATTTGTAACCCATATCCTGTGTAGAGGTGGTTGTGACTGTGTGACACCTGTGGCCAATTTGGAGTGGGTTTTGCATATTTCTTATATGGTGGTAATACAATATATATCACAATGTCCACCATACAGGGATAACACATGTGATATGGCTGAGAGGCCAGGGTGCAGAGCCATATCAAGACGTGTGACATCAAGGCCAGGCAATCACAGTCAGCAACCTCTGTATTACCCAGAGCACACTCTCACCCCATGTGTCACACACACACACACACACACACACACACACACACACACACACACACACACACACACACACACACACACACATGCCTAGGTAACAGCCAATATGTGGTTGGTACACTAAATAATGGCCACTGATAGTAACTATGGAGTGACAGAGGTGGGTCACAGAGGGCATGACACCCAGTCCATCTGTCAAATATGCACATACGTGCAGACAGTGCACCTCCCCCATGTTCCCAAATGGACACCTGCACCACCTGTGGTGCCATCACATGTGACCCACAATGGACATACCATGCCTGATAACATGCCCATATGGACAGATGCCACTGACACCAAGGAATGCTGACTGGCACATCTGATGATAATCTGTCTTCACAACATGGGCCGGACACCCCAGGTACAGTTCCACATGTTACTGTACATGCATGTGGGAGGTGTGCACATCCCAGATACCGTCCATGTCATAGACAAAGGAACACAGACATGGCAAGTGATGCACAGCATTGCCCACACACAGTAGTCACCCAGGTGACTGGATGGGGGATACAATACCCACCTGTGTGGGCAAATGCAGACACTACATCCCTGAGCCACAATACAGACCATTGTCATGGCCTGATGCCAAGGTACAGCCATCGAATAGCCTTGGACAGCCGTCTGGCACAGTTGAACACCACACACCTGTGCAGACATGCACCCATGCATGTCAGTACTGGCATCCTGTGTGTTTGTGTGTATGTTGCATGCTGCAGGTGTTCACATCCACACTCGCTATAACCCCCATGGGCATACTGCAGCATGCTGTCTGATGTCAGACACCTTCCCATACCATTTGCCCATACAGCCCCCATATGACCTGTGTGGTGCATGGGATACCTGCACAGTAATGTGATGTAGCAATCCCACAACCGATGAGTTGTACACCTGTCCCTGCCATGTGTGTCAGTGTGTGTGTGTCCTTGTAAGAGTGTGGCTGTGTTGATGCTGGCACCTGTTCATGCCGACAGGCACATGTATGTCACCTACCGTACAGCTACTGTATCCCTGTTGCAGATGTCACTCACCATAACATATATTTTCTGAGTGCTCTACAGCAGGTAACCCATGTGGTGCATCCAGTAATTGCAGTGAACTGTGCTAGCACTACATAGTTGAAAGGGGTTTGATACCCTGTGCTGCTAGGTGTGTCACACAAACATGCTTCAGTTTTAGCCTCCCACCCCTCCCTGACATGTATTTGCCTGTGTCTGCATCCCCCACTCCCTCTCAAGTGGATGTGGAGACCTACACCTGCTTTGCTTAGGCAGCAGCATGGGTAATGTAAGTAATGCTCATGATCAGCTGATGGCCTCTGCATAAATCACAGCCCTCCCCTTGCAGATTGCATGTGAAACAGCTGTGGCAACATTCCCATAGACAGTTGTATGGAAACACACTCCAATACCTAGGAACATCATGGTGGTATTGGCCCTTTTCACACACTGTGAGCAGGAACTAGATCTGTCGTGCGTCAATCAGCATCTCAGATGGATTGTAGTATACCTCTAACAACATACACTGTGGAAACAGTGCAACAAACAGGAGGTGGATGTGCCTGACCTGACCACAGACTGTAAGTGACGCTATACTGCATCTGGAGTGATGTTGCTTTAACAGTGTTTGTGTGGATATGGCTGTTGTACATTTCTCAATACCTGCCATGTCAGTTCCATGTTTATGGGGAATCTCCATCTGCAGGGTCATCTGCAGCCTGGACAGTGTTGTGTCCGTGATTGCATGTGTCACCCACGGAGCATCTAGCTGTCAACTGCTAAAGGTAGTGTGAGGATTGCAGTCAGTACATGGAGAAAGCTGTGGTAGTCACAGACATCATATCCCTCAAAGGACATATGTTGCAACAACCCTGTAACAACAGTAAATGCATGTGGTTATCATAGCAACATGTCAATATTGACCCTGTGTATGTGCTCCCAGTCACACCTCTGTCAACCTTTGTACCTATGTCATGCATGAAGTGGTGCATATATGCTGTATTCCATACTCTGTGGCATCATATCTGAGAACAAGCCACTGATATATCTGACTGCTGCACATGTTATGTACAGTAGGAGTTACATTAAATGACATTACCTGCACATTCTGTGTATGTTCTTACAGTATTGAGGTCTGTTTACCTATGGTGAATGTTGACAGTGTGCGTAGTGTTGATATGTACCTTAGCCTGTGTACAGACTGTGGTAGATGACATTGTTCTAGTTCCCCTACTATCAGATGTTATATGTTGCCCCACTGTATGGTACTGTAGTGGCGTACATGTTTGTAGGGCCATAAACACACATGTCCCATACCACAGACAGCCACCAGACCAAACTGTGTAGCAGCCCAGTATATGTAGGGTCAGTCTGTGAGTGGAACATATGAGGATGGTGTAAAACACATAGTCCATATACTGTAATGCCATGCTAGTTAACCATATGTGGATGTGGCTATGTTCACATTGGTTAGGGATATGCACTGTCACACAGGTGTATCTTACCCTGTGCTGTAACATGCCTGTTGATCCTGCTTTATATGCAGGTACATGTGCATTCCCCCTTGGGAGATGAAGGCCAGTGCTGAGCCAGTCTACCTGCAGCCTGCACAGTGCATTGTGGCATGCCTAGCAGCTGAGTGTATCTACCCAGTGGGATGTCATGTGCATATACTAGCCAGATGTCCCACTGCTGGCCTTCCCCTAACAGTCATGTATGTCAGACAGGGCAGTGGGATGCAGTGCAGATGTATGTCAATACCTATTGTGTGGTGTGTGGCAATGACACCCCTGTACCAGCAGTCATACCTTTACAGGCCAGGCAGAGGTGTGTGAATGCATGACCTATGGTGGACATCATATACTGGTCGTTATATATTATACCCATCTACATGGCCGTCCACATCCATTTTGTCAGGCATGGTACACATGTGTAGCACTAAGGGCTTATGTGTATACCCCTGGACTGTACAGACTGTGTCAGATCTTCCACATATATTGGCCAATATCTCTGCTGCAGTCCAAAGCGACATTATGTGGTAGCAGCGGTACTGTACACTGATGTCCTTTTTATGTCTTTCACTAACCAATGGCACACATGTTATAAGCAGATGTGACCTCCCACACACACCATGTCTGTGAAGTCAATCCCAATGACAGTAGCAATAGTCTACTAGTATACCTGCTATACATACCTGACATCCCCTGCAACTACAACATTGGGAACATACTGGCTGGGGTTGGCCTACATTTCATGTCCAGGACATATGGTGGGAATATATGTACATATACCTATCCAGATAGCCAGATATACATGATTACACATGTGTACTCCACCCAATTAACACTGTCATGGCAACCACCTACTACAGATTTCCAAATGATGTGTGCGTGGTCCCATTACATGTCCTGTGTGATGGTCATCCATCCTGTGTGTGGGCAGAAGTGCTACCGACAGCATGTAGCAATACCCCATACAGGAGAACCGGCACACTCAGGGCAGCCATGTATTTGTAGGAGGATCAGGAAGTACAGACAGACTGCAAGTAGAGTTGTGTTATGCTTTGTACAGTTCTGGTGATACAGGGTGTGGGTGTACATACTAGTTTGCCATGGAATGCAGTCCATCTGCATAGTGTACAACTGTGGGCCTATCCTCATGCCAGCTGGAGCTGTGCCTATCATGCCTTGTCTGTCCACCACACAAGTCTTGTGTCAGATAATACACTGGCAATGTGTGTGTTGCGTGTTAGCTGTACATGGCTACATCCATAACTGTCTCTACCATCAGTTCCCTGACTAAAGGTATGTTACAGGCTACCCTGTAACACCTGCACCTTGCGTAGTGTATGGCAACAGTTGTCCACATATGTGCCTGTATTCTAGCCTCTGTCCATCACCTACATACCAAGCTTTGCACATATGTCATGTTGTCGGTGGTTGATCCGTAGTGGGCTGGGAGTATAACCCACTGCCATGTCTGCCATCAGACCACTGCCGTTGTAACCCCCACACATATGGTGGAGCTGGGGCCATATATGTGTGGGTGCCACCTACACAATACATGTGTGCCCTCATGCACTGCAGAACCCAGTGTATGTAACAGTGGTATATGGCCCTGTATTATTGAGTCTTGGGGGGAGCACCAGAAATGACATAGGCTGCTACAAAATGTGGGGGTATCAGGGCTGAGCTGCCTTAAGGTATCTGGATGTACAGTACCATATACTTCACCTATATACACATTACTGACATGGGTCTGGGTAATGCAGGACTACTGACCCCTGCCATACAAACAGTTCTGTCTGTTGGTGTGCCCATGATGGTGTCAGTTATGCCATATTATGTAGCAGTTACAACCCATGTGGTCATATGATGTCTATACTACCTACTGTATTTGTATAGTGGGTAGATAGAGGCTGCTGAACTACACACTTGGATTACCTACTCTGGCTAACGAAGTTCGCAGATGACTGCAAACTAGGAGCCATAGTCAAGTCCTAAAATGATGTGGACATCCTATAAAAGGACCTCACTGAGATAGATGCCTGGTGTCAGAGCCATGGCCTTAAGCTCAATGCCAAAAAGTGCAGTTTCATCCCCTTTGGTAAAAACTCTGTACCCATGAACTACCACATAGGCAGCAATCTACTTAACACCAAATGTGTGATAAGAGACCTTGGGTCCCAGGTGGACAGTAGTCTCTCCTTTGATAGTCACATCGCCACAATAGTCAGGAAGTCCTTCTACATGGCACACCTCATCATAAAAGGGTTCTCATCCAGGAAAAAAGAGGTCATTGTTCCCCTCTACTCGATGCTCATTAGACCCATTATAGAGCACAATGCTCCTTTTGGAATGTACCTCACAAGAAATCTGCAGCAGCTGGAAAGGCCACAGAAGTACCTCACAAAGAGGATTACTTGTCTCAAACAAATACCCTACACTGACCGCCTCAAAAAACTCCATTTTTTCTCCGTAGCATATTGCCTTCTCTGAGGTGATCTCTGCCTAACATATAAAGCTATGTCAAACCCAGAGCTGTTGGACATGCTACACCTAAAGAAATCCCAATCCCTCCAAGCTATATGCTCTAGGGACCTAAACCATGTCACCACAATAAACAAGACATGCTGGAGGGATAGATTCCTGTCCCAGAGACTTCCCATACTCTGGAACAGGCTACCCATCTATGTCAAGCAAAGTTCTTCATTAGCACTCTTCAAGAAAAATCTTGATGAGTGAATGAGAAATAGGAAGTACACCCCGGGGATCACTTCTGTGTCTCTGCTCAACAGTGGCACAGGAAAATAACTTTCTTGGGTGGCGTAAGCCAGGAACCTTGTTGGCTAGGCTTACATAGGCCCTTGGGCTGATAGCCTAGTACCTACCTATGAACCTATGAACCTATGTTGATTGTTAGGTATCCTGTGGCCCAGTGTGTCTTTCCTATTGCACAATGTGAATGACTTGGCCTGGACAGAAACAGATGTAAACCTTTCCAGATTATTGTATGACTGTAACTGGTCCACTGTAGCATCACTCCATTGATATAGTTGTCAGTGTCTGAACAGCTATATGGCATGGCATGTAAAACTTTAATAGTACACGATTAAAGGTTTCCATGTCTGCAAACCTGTGGGTGTTGTTTTACCTATGACCTCCCTGTGGGTGTATGTTACAGACAACGATTGTCATTTGTATGGGTGGCACATACAGTGTCCAGTCATTCAGGGTTCAACTGTAGGCATAGTGGCTGTTCCATATTGTGTGCACCTTCCACTTATGTATCTTACTGTACATATAACTGCATGTGTATATGTAGTCACATGTATATGTACATTATATATAGATATAGATAAATATATATTTATAACTATGTATACCTGTATCTGCATATCTGTGTCTGTGTATCTGTAACCTGGTAATGTTGATGGCTTCCACATAATAAATTACCCATGGGAGCCAGACTGTACTGCATGATATGTTACCAATACTGGCCTGACATCATACAGGTGGGGTGTAGCACAGGTAACATTGTGCGCCCATGTTGTCACTGGCCCTGGTTATGGGACCTCCAACACTTGGTAGCATATTGCAGGGCAGACGTGTTTGGCTGGGGGATGCCTATTTGTACAACTAGTATAGTGTGTGGTCCCTCTCAATCCCATTAATGTAACATGTAGCCTGTTAAACTCCTCTCCCTAACAGCTACATGTGCCTTGCAGTAACCAGCACAACAGTGTTGTACCAATGGGTCGGTAGACATGGGAATCCCATTGAGGTCTGCCACGTGTGTGTATGTGTGCATGTGTTCATATCTGTAGGGTACACCATTCCGAGTCCACATACTCTTATTACAATACACATTGCCACACAGTAATATGGATATTGTTGTTGTCGCTCATAGCTGTGGCAACGCAATGCAACATCCTTCTATGCCTGTGGCATGTGCATCACATGCATATCCCTGTGGTACCACTGTTGTGATATGCAATGGGTTGTTTTAGCGTCATGGCCAATGTCTGATAGTGGGTATGTCAGAGTATCAAGATGGGTTCCAGTGTGTACAATATCCGGTGGGGGATGTGGGTGATGTGTACACTGTCTTTACACTATGGTACACCTGGTATATAGCCCATATACCACACTCAGGTGGCCAATGTCACCATCACCCATACAGGTAACAGATAACAGGATACAGCCCAGTTACACATGTGCTGTGTGCAGCCTACCTGTAACACATAGGACGCATGGACTAGTTAATTAGCAACTATAGAACCAGGTCTCTAAGATGTGTTTCTACCTGTTATGTGTCAGTCAATGTGTATATGATGTTATGACACACTATGTATTCTCCATATACAAATATTACATCCCCCATTGCCATATTGTACATGTCTGTGGATGGTCTGTGTGTAACACGTGACCTGGTACACACCTCACCCTGCAGATGGTGTCGTGTGCGCAATGACAGCCACACAATTCAGTAGCACTGCATACCTGGGTAGGGGTCTAGACACAGTGTCGCCAAGTAAGGATGTGTGTGTATGTGGATGGGTTGACATAAGGGTGCAGATTATACCTGTACCAGCAGGCCACCGGTCATTTTTGCATGGCCAATAACTGTTATACATACCTGTGGCATGTGTGCAACTGTACATCACATATGTCACGGCCATGGTGTCACCACACTGACATACCCTTGTGGAATATGACTGCTGACCATCCTTCTGCTGACACATGTATGCCTACAGCACAAATGGATGACAGTATGGGGATAACAATTGGTGTTACCAACAGCTGAGATGCATCATAGCTGCATGGCTACACTACCTGACGTATGCAGTACACAATACTCCTGACTACATTCTACACTGCACTACATTGCGGCACTCTATCACAGTCACCATGTGCATCAGAACCATGTTAGCCTGTCCCTACATCAATGTTATGGATGACAGGGATGTGGCACAGGTATCATCACATGCACTTTTCTAAACATACTGGAAAATATTAATATACAACCAAACACCTTAATACTGGGTGATTTCAACTACCCTGCCATTAACTGGGAAAACTACTTGTGTACCAACACCTTTGCCCAATGGTTCTTGGAATTCATAAATTCCAATGCCCTGGATCAATTAATCCATAGTCCCACCAAGGGCTCCAATATCCTAGACCTGGTCATTACCAACATGGGAAATCGATGCTCCACACCTATGGTCACCCTCTCGTTGGTCAGATCAGACCATAAGCTAATCACCCTTAACATCCACATCCCACCCCCACCCCCCAGTAAGTAAACCTCCATAGAAAACTTCTCCAAAGCCAACTTCATGCTACTCAAGTCAGAAGTTACAAACTTCATGACACCCATGCAGATGGGAACTGAAAGTTCGACTGCTGAGTCCTACACTAAGGCACTGTACGAGTGCATCCACTCATGCATGAATTGTGCCATCCCAAATAGAACCAAGATGTTCTCCTCCAAAAAAAGGAAGCTAATCTGGTGGTCCCCTGCCATAAACAAACTTTACAACAAAAGGAAGAAACTGTTGCAGAAAAGAGGAAAATCCCAGGATGCAAAAAACTCCCTTACCAGCCTCAGTAAGAAGCTGAGATCCCTCATAAAATCTTCCAAAGCTAGATATGAAAATAAAATTGCCAAAGATTCCAAAGATAACCACAAGGTATTATATAACTATGTCAAGAATCTAAATGGCAATGCTCAGATCTGCTCTGAGCTACAACAGAGTGGCATTAAATATACTGACCCCAAGATAGTGCCAATATCCTGGCAGATCAATTCAATGCCAACTTCACCCCCCTCTCTCCCCCTAAATGGCCCATCTCAATACCGATTGATTTCCAAATTCTGGTAATAACCGCCACACAGGTAAAAAACACTCTCCATAGCTAAGAATACAGCATCCATGGGACCAGATGACATCCCAGGCTGTGTACTACATGAATTACAAAATGAACTGGCACCTCACCTATGTGTCATGTTTAATCATAGCCTCATCTCAGGCTTTATGCCCACTGAGAGGCGCACATCTACAGATATCCCACTCCACAAGGGGGGATCCACCTTGGTTCCCAGGAACTACCGCCCCTTCATTCTGATGAGCCTGATCTGCAAGGCCATGGAATGTATTATCATGGAACTTATAAACAAAGGCATTGGCAACCTTAAAACACTGTACCCCACCCAGTTTGGGTTTGTGAAGGGCCGATCTTGTCTCCTGAACCTGATTGACTTCTTTGAATCAGTCTCCAGAGCAGGGGATGAGGATAAGACAGTCCACACAGCCTATCTGGACCTCGCCAGGCCTTTGACACCATCCCCCACTCTGGAATCATAGATAAACTTACTAAGCTGTTCATTAATCCCTACATCACTCGATGGGTTGCCAACTGGCTTACTGACAGAGCCCACACTGTAAAAGTAGCTGACTCCAAATCCAGCTCCAGACAAGTGACAAGTGGAGTACCTCAGAGTTCAGTACCAGGACCGCTCTTGTTTGGCATCTACTTCTCTGAAGTACAGACCGACACTAAGGGACTCTGGCTAACAAAGTTCACAGATGACTGCAAACTGGTAGCCATTATTGAATCTCCAAATGATGCCAATACTCTACAAAAGGGCCTTACAGAAAAAGATGCTTGGTGCCAGAGCCATAGGCTCAAGCTCCATGCCAAGAAATGTATGGTTATCCCCTTTGGGAAAAACATGTACCCGTGAATTACCACATAGGTGGCAATACACTAAACACTGAAAGTGTGATAAGAGGCTTTGGGACACAGGTGGACAGTGATCTCACCTTCAATAACTACATCACCACAACAGTCAGGAAATGCTTCTATGTGGCACACCTCATCACTAAGGGCTTTTCATCCAGTAAAAAGGAGGTCATTGTCCCACTGTACTCATCCCTCATTAGACCCATTATAGAATACAATGCCCCAGTTGGTATGTATCTCTCAAGACATCTGCAACAACTGGAAAGGCCACCGAAATACCTCACTAAAAGAATCACAGGCCTAAAGCAGATGCCCTATGCTGACCACCTTAAAAAAACTCCAGCTATACTCTGTCACATATCGTCTACTCCAAGGTGATCTCTGCTTAACATACAAGGATATGTCAAACCCAGAGCTGTTGGACATGCTACACTTAAAGAAATCCCAATCCCTCAGAGCCACACACTCCAGGGATCTAAACCTTGTCATCACAATAAACAAAACATGCTGGAGGGATAGGTTCCTGACCCAGTGACTCCCCAGACTCTGGAATAGACTGTCCATACATGTCAAGCAGGAGCGCCTCTTTGGCCCTATTCAAAAGGAACCTTGATGATTGGATTGGAGAAATGAAATTCACCCCGGGGATCATGTCAGTCACCCTGCAAGACAGGGGTCCACTGAAGTAAATAGTGTGGGAAGAAATAGTCAGGGAATTGCTATGGCTAGGCTTGTATAGGCCCTAGGGCCTATAGTCTAGTACCAACCTATGAACCTATGCACAGGGTGTGTTGCAGGTGTACCAGAGGCCGAGGGTGGTCCAAACATGTGTCACCATATGTGTGGGTGAGGTGTGTGGTTCACTGATTGGGGTGTGGTGATGTGGTGTATGTCAGTATGGGATTGCCCTAGGTGTAGTTGCATAGTGTGTGGGTATGCATGAACACAGTTCCGCCATGTGGCTGCCCTATATGGGTGATATTGGACCACTGCAGACCATACCTGGCATGGTATGCCGTTCACTGCTTCTGGCCACGGACATGCCAACTGTGCCTGCCAGCTGTTCCATGGGCACATGCAGGTACAGACATTGAGGTGCAACTCACCCCTGATGATGACATATGTCTGCTGGAACCATGTTCCGCCTGGGACTGGCCAGGGCCACGTGCACAAGGCCTGCTGTGATGAGGTGTGGACAGCAGCTCCAGTGGTGTGCTGGAGCTGGTACTGCCACTACAGGAGTGGCTCAGCATCCTGACACATCCACGTTGACCCCCAGCTGCTGGTGTCTCTGGCCTACATCCATGCAGCCATCGCACCACTCCCACCACACGTTCTAGCACAGACATCCCACAGTTGAGGAGGCCAACCATCTCACTCCACCGTCTATCTATGACCTCGATATATTCATGGAAGGTACCAGTGAGTTCATGGAGGTTGCCTCTTACTGCTGCAAAAGCAGACCTCTGCAGCCTCAGGCCCTGTCTGGTGTGCATTTCCATACATGCCTGTGCCACCATTATGGCCTGAAACATGCTCCTTGTGGTACCAGTTGTGTCACCTCTGTCAGAGGCATGATGACCTGCAGTCCTCCCACTTGCACTATGGTACATCTGCTGATGTGGTGGCCTTCCGGCCTTCAGGACATCTGGCTATGCCGACTGTAACCCGACACAGTTGGCATGGACACCACACTTTCCTGGTCATTGCCACCAAGTGCCAACTCTCCCTCTGCTATGGCCACATGTGATGAAGTTTGTAGGGCACTTTAACTGTGTGTGGGCTTGGGGTGGCTAGGAGGGTGATGCCACATGTTGGTGTAGTGACAGCCTCTGACAACCCACCTGTGCCTCACCTGCACCATCATCATCATCAGTGTCTGTAGGGACACCTACCTCAGTTTGCGTGCAGGAGGGACCCTGATCCACCTCACCACATGTGGGGGAAATAAATACACACATTAAGACATGTACAGTATTGCATAACAGTTCACACTCTCACACACACTCACACTGACAGCTACCTTACTACCTCATTTTCCCTGGGTTTACAGGCAGTCCCACAGTCAGTTACATATGTTCCCCACCCTGCATGGCACTTGCTAATATACATGCATCACTACTGCCCATTAATATATCATTCCTCTCCATTCCTACATGTGTGGTTACAACACTTGACCTGTTACTCCATCGCCTTCCTGACTTGGGTGGGTAGGTTGTACATGGCCTCACTGCTGTCACCCTGTATTATCCTGTGTATGGGCAGCAATGGTGTACAAGGCCCCTATATAGTTGGGGCTGCTAAATTCACTACATATGTTACACACCAGAGCCTCATACTACAGTCTTGCTCAGTCCATGCCACATCTGCAGCACAAGCGACCCATCATGCGGACAACAGTACTACCTGGATAAACTCACTGATGTGCTGTGGTAATTCCCCATTGCATTTGTAGTGTTGCATATGTGGGTAGCCGGTAACCTATCTGCTGCTGGCAATATGATGTGTATAACGGGTATGTACTTCACCTCCCAATGCATGCTCCATGCTACAGACCTTGTTATGCTATCAGCTGTCGCTGTGTTCACATACCTGAGAGGTTGTCCTGGTGTCCCATGTCTCACTCCATGTACAGCACAATCCCAAGGGGAAGTACTGCCATGTGGTCATTCCCACTATCGCCTGTGCATACATGGGCACCCACACCCACACACACACACACACACACACACACACACACACACACACACACACACACACACACACACACACATATCGGACATGCATCGTCCACTCTCCACTAGATTGCACTTACAAACACAATCGACACACACACACACACACACACACACACACACACACACACACACACACACACACACACACACACACCACAGTCCTACATGTGGTTTTTCACATTTGTACACACAGTCCTCCCATTACCCTTCCGTCAACATGCATTACATATGTTGCTCAACAGCATGCAGTGCAACTATGGTGACTTCATGCTAGCAGCAGTATACATGTGTGTGAGGCATGGGCTGTGTTGGTAGGTGATGGCCCTTCCACCTGTTAATACTGTACCTATGTACAAAGTGTTACTGTGGACCTGTTCCACACCCTGCCTTGTACTGTGCACCATACCTCACAAGTGTAGAAACCATTGATGCATCTGTAGTACTGTGTCAGTTATGTCAGCTCCAATGTTTACAGCCCCTATGTGTTATAGCAACTTATACCTGGGATGATATGTGAACAGCTATCAGTTGTGTATGCCTGATGTCTGTGTTACAGATCACAACATCAGCAGTGCATGTATAACCAGTACGTGACTATTACACTGACAACCAGTGAACCTTACCATGGTTGTGGGGGTTGCCCTACACATATCCCAGACTTTGCATGGCTGCAGGGTCTACTCATGTGCACATCCCTTGGAGTGCACACACTGCTGTCATTAGTGCTGTGGGGTCAGGGTTACATCTGCAAAATTTACTTAACCTGATTGTGTGCAGCTGCAGCCATGGTGGTGTTGAGTCACACATGTCCCTACTGTAGACCATGTGTTCTGCCACACTTCACATCACTGTAGACACATTGCACATTGACAGGATGTTAGTTATCTTGCATGTGTCTGTTGTACCCTTCTGATACCCCATCATGGTCTCTACTGTGATGCAATGCATTTCACAGCAACAAAACGTGAACGTGTACAGCATGCAGTATGGGTAGGTGTGTTAGACATGTGCAAGGGATATCCCATAGCTATTACATGCCCAGGTTATCATCGTGCATGAACACGAACCATACTCACAGGCTATGGGCTGCTGCCATGGTGGTATCCTGGAGAGACCTACATAGGAGTGTGAGAAAGCTGATGTCAGTGGCCACAGCTGTGGTATTCATAAAAGGTGAGTGCAGCATTATGTTACATCAACAGTAGAATTACACAATATTACAGCTTATACACAACTGTTTATTACTACTACATAGCAGACTATGTATATGAAATCTCAGATTTGCATGTACCTGTACAGATGCAGCTGCATACACAAGAGTGGGGTACCGATGTGCCCTGGGGCCTTACCTGCACACTCCTCAGCTGGTGTGTTGTTGGCACCCACCTCCAAGATGTGCCCTGCCAGGTGTTGATGCTGCAGGCAACCAAGTGCAACAAGGCTGCTGAGAAGCTCCTCCATACAAGCGAGGGGTGAATGGGCAGGTTGCCCCCCATTGCAAGGTGGTCCCCCATTACAGCAGCTGCACGCCGACATACATGGCAAAGCAGATCAGTGCAATGATGCTGGACTTGCTCATAGCTGCGGTTATGCAGTCCGACATCATTGACCCTGTGAACTAGCTCGTTCCACAGGGTGGTCCTCTCCTGCTGGTCATGGGCTCTCCGACCAAACAGCAGTTTGTAGTGCTGTACCAGGTGGTCGATAATGATCTCTGTCTCAGCGGTGCTGTATGCAGGAAGACGACTATGTGACATGTTTCCTGGAAGACATAAAGATAGAAACAGGTCTGAGCCACCCATACAGCAGGGTTACCATAGTTCTTAATACACATATTTGTCTCCCACAACCATATCAACTACAACAAACCATTTACAGACTGCAATTGTTATGTCCGCTGCTTACCTACCATTGGGACATATGGTGTATTGTACCAAGCTTTGTGCTATGTGTATGTGCCATGCTTTGTGCTGTGTTTGTACCATGCTCCCTGTGGGGAGACTTAACTTTGCTGTCCTGTTGCAGACTATTTCACCTGCATGCCATTGTCAGTGCCACTATATATATGTGTATAAATATACATCTATGTACATATATGTGTAGATATATGTTGTACATTGTTGATATACCTATGTTTATATGAGTGTCTGTGTATCTGTACACATACATGTCACATTCTGTATCACACAGATATGTGGAGGGCATACAGACATCTGGTCCGCATTCTGTAACTGTCTTTCATTCACAGCTGAACTGTTCTGCCTTGCTGCAACACAGACAGGTGCCACATGTGAACACAGACTAACATTAGTGTGGTAAATATGATGTGAGGTTGCTGGTATGCCTATTACACACCTATGGCAATTGTGCATGCAACATTACACATTAACATGACTGTCCTGCAAGTGGTGTGCTCTGACACCCATGTGTCTATCATGACGGCAGTACTTCCACCACCAGCTATTGTCCACACTAACATAACATGCACAGATATTATGGCTGACATCTTTGTCATTCATTGCTGATCTGCACAGTTGGTGGTCTGACCTACTGCTTACAGCGACAGACAGTATTGTCCAGAGCAGTTGTTCAGTGGGACATCATTACAGGGGTAACTACAGATGGCACATATCAAACATTCAACACCATATATCATATTAATCTATACCACATACTACATTAAATTACATACAGTTATGTTTTATATGCCATTTATTTTTTGGACGGGTGTGACACCTTTATGGTTTTGGCTTGTAGGTTTTTGTTTCCCACTGTGTGTGAGTTTCGTTTTATCTTTTCTTTTTTTTTCCCTCTCTCTCTCTCTCTCTCTCTGTCTCTCTCCATCTCCAGTAGAGCGATTGAGTTGGTTTGAATGGATTGCAGAATGGCTTTTTAGGTGATGCACATGATCAGGTGATGGACTCTGCACCAATCAGTGTGCAATGGTTGCTGACAGCATGCAGCCTGCTGTGTAGTGATTCAGTTAACCATAGTCATGGCAACCCAGTATTATAAATTGCTTACTCATGTGGGCGTTATCCCTTCACCTTTTCAGTATGGAGGACATCCTTCCTGTATGTGGGCAGCAGTATTACAGATGGCAGGTTGCAGTACCTATTGCAGCGGTGCTTGCAGACACAGGGCAATTACAGAGTCGTAAGAAGTTCCAGATCTACAGACAGAGTGAGTAGTGTTGTTATGTGCATTGTATATTGCTGGTCTTGCAGTGTTTGAGTGTACATAGTAGTTTAGAATGGAATGCAGTCTGTATGCATAGTTCTCAACAGTGGGCCTATCCACATGATGGCCAGTGGATTGTCTGTTTTTTTTTGCCTGTACACCACAGGTCCTAGATATATCCCCAGCAATTTGTCTGTTGTGTGCTATCAATACATGGCTACTTCCATTTGTGTTCCTGATGTGTTATTCCTGCATAAGGGTATGTTGCAATGAACACTGTAACACCAGCAATTTTCAGGGTGTGTAACAACAATATTACATGTATGGCCCTGTGTTATTGCTTCTGTCCTCCACATATATGGCTGGCTTTGTCCTGCTGTGGTACGGTTAGGGGTTGTTCGGTATTGGCCTATCATTATTTACTGGTAGCATTCCTACTATCATCCCAGTCATATCGTGGGCTCCCACAACATTTGTTGGTCAGGGTCCATACATGTGACAGATACATAGACATTAGCACAGGTAATAAATGTCCCCCTAGGCTTTGACTACAGGGTGTAACTGCCAGCTGCTGAACTACATCTTTTATTATTTATTGTTACCTATCTTGATGGCAAAATCCTTTGTCTACAGTTGTACAAATTGATGGGCTTGGGCTGGACAGCATAGTATGTTATATATCCACACTGTCTGCATCTACTGTTTTGTGTGGGCCTTGCGTTCCTCACTGATTAAATAAGTCCAAGATCTATGTGCTGTAAGTAATGGCATACATTATTGTAAAGTACACCGTTAAAGGTTGTCTGTGTATACATACCTGTGTGTTGTCTCATGTCCTTTGAATAGTGAGTGAGTCTATGTGTAATGCAGTACTCCTGTTCAAGTATAAATGTCATTTAGTAGGTTATACAGCAAAACGATGTGGATATACTGATTTCACATGGAAAACAGAATGTGCTACAGTAGCACTTGAACCAGGAATGCGTGCTCATTAGGCAGATGCTCTGTCCACTACACTATTGCAGTTCTGCTTAATTTTCATATTTCTACCTTAATATCATACCCATGCTCCCTTTCCCCAGCCCCCAAGCTCCATGTATACAGTAGTATCCATCCATTCTCCAGGTGCTAGCCCTGCCATACCACACCTCCACAAATTTCCCTCTCTGCATGTCTCGGTACTCCTCCATTTTACTGTCTTGATGCAGCCTTTGCAGACTCCATCCGTTTAGTCCATGTACATTGGAGCCTTCCCTTGATCCTCCTTCGATACTGGTGGAAACATCATTGTGACCCACAAAGTCTAGTTCATCCTGCCAAGTATGGACCTGTTGTTGTGTCATGAGTAGACTTTGCTGGTCTACACTGTTTCTCCCACTGGTAGCATCCTGCCAGGGGTTTGAGAAGCAGTGGTTTGCTCACACACCAGACCAGCCTCATTTCCCGCTTCCGCGGATGAAACATGCCCCCACGGCATGCCCCATTTTCCATTCCTCTCTTCAGTATTATACAAGACTACTGTTCTCACAGTATGTGTGGACAGGCACTGTTCATTGATACTCATAGACTGCTCAGAATACTGTGCTTGAGCAATATGCACATGTTTGCTGGTATTAATCTACATACTTACATACATTTCCTATACTGTTGACTCACTGTGCTGGATGATATGTTTGTGATAACAGCAGTTGATTCTATATCTGCCATGCCTTTATGGTAACTCACTTGGACTATAGTGTGCATGGTGGGGGGAGTGGGAGCCTGGGCGTGCTGATTATGTTGTTACTGTCCACAATGAAGGCTGTGGGCTACAGTGTTCCTAAGGCACTGTGGGGGATGTGTAAGGGGTTATGAGCTGGTGTGCACGAGGCTCACACTTGCTGACCTCCGGTTATGACGTCTTACACTGGGTTGGCCTCCACATTGCTTAACCAGTGTGGGCATTGCTTACTGCCACCCAAACAGGCGTACTCCCGCTTGCTGCTGCATACCCCCGTGCTACTTCATGAACATGTCGGTATTATACATGCTTAAGTCAGGTGTACATGTCAGGTATGACTGTTCACCAAGGTCAGTGTAAGGTGAAGTGGGATTCCAGTTTAGCAGTTGTGGATAGGTTACACTCAGGTATTCGGGTTAGGTTTAGTTATGCCATACCTGTATTGTAGAGTAGATGTGAATAGTGAAGGTGTAGGTGGGTAGGTGGAGGGGGGCATTTTAACTGTATAGTGGGCCATTCAACTGATTGGCAGGGGAGCAGTAGTGCAGGTTTGCAGGGTGTTGAGATATGTATACAAGGCAGGACAGGAGGTGTCGGTGTCAGTAGTTGGTGTAGGGGAGTGGAGTGTTAGTTGGGGGGGGTGGACTTTGCCAGGTGGTGAGCAGGTGGTGATTCAAGTGTGCTTTAGATTTCCCTTCATGTGTTATTTACATGTGTCGTCTGGGACAGCTGTGGTAATACACCTGGGTTGGGGGGGGTCCAGATTCTGCCAATATAGTTGTGTGGAGGGTGTCACCTACTTGTGACTTTGAACATTACTAGGAATGAAACAGGGGTTGATAGGTAAGTGGTGTTATTGGACCACACAGAGGGGCTGATAGTAGGGGACATGTCCAGGGATGTGCAGGACAGCTGACGGGAAGGTCCACAGCTGGCCATTTCTTCTACAGTGACAGCTGTGTATATACCCTGCATTTGGGGGTAGGTTTGGACACTCACACCCCTGGGTGGGGGTGAGGACAGCAATAATACCTTGTGATGCCAATTAGTTCAGCTTACATGCCTACAGTGGGGTGTTGTGACCATGTTTTCTTTGGTATCATTTGGTGGGTTTGCAACAACACATCTGGTTATACCGTCCTTTGCCATGTAAACTAGACATTGCTGCTGTGGAATTCGTACCAGGCGTGGCTGCTCATTAGGCGTTGGCTCTGCCCAATGCACAATATTGCTTACATCCCTGGGGTGGCCCACATAGAACCGCTCCAGCCTACACCTGCACGCCTAGGCCCATAATTACATACCCATAGTTCCCCACCCATACCTCTTCTTTGGCATTCTTCCTTACTCCAGTGCAGGTCGGGTCTGAACACACCAGTACACACTGCCCACTCCCCATTTCTCGGGACCCATCATGTACTTTGTCTCGCCCCATGGGTCATCAGGCTTCCCCAACCTTGTAGTCCAGGTACATGCATGCCCTGCCATAGGTTATCTGTGTAATGGTTGGAAGGTCGAATAGCCATAAGATTTTTGGCTTGTCCCGCAAGGGACATTCTTGTCTTTGTTTCAAGATTAGAATTGGAGGGTCTCTCCCACTGGTAGTATCCTGCCTGTAGTCTGGGAAGCAGTGGTTTGTTTACTTTTATTGTGTGTTTGTATGTTTCACCTGTCTAGATGGGGGGGTTGATGTACGTGTTACACGTTTGTTGATTGGGACCCTCACCCCCATTGGCACGGCCTGTGAACATATGTAATCCTTAACAACTGTATCATATACTAGCTATATATCTGTGTATATTTACACACACACACACACACACACACACACACACATATATATATATATATATATATATATATATATATATATATATATATATATATATATATATAATGTCATGTGGATGTATGGGTGGCTGCATATGTATATATGTGGGTATTTATATATGTCTGTCTATGTATGTATGCATTTGTACTACAGAGATTGAGAGGTATATCTCCATGTAGTTATGGGTATATATACACACACACATACCTCTACATATTTAGCTACATATTCTGTCATGTGGGCTGTTATTGCTGGTTACTGTTTTGTGTGCATACCGGCCAACCTTGTGCACCACATATGCTTTGCGATATCTACAACTAAATCCGTTAGTGTACACAGAGTCACACATGAAATCTATTGTTAGAACCAAGTAATCATTCATCCCATGTGGGACAGCTGAACATTGGGTATACAACTTTCGTCTACACCCAGAGTTACATAGGTACTCATGGCTATGTGCATGGACTACAGCGTGTGCTAGACGTAGGTCGGTACAACATAAGGGATAGGTCCCGAGGGGGGAAGTGTGGAGAGAGGGCAATGTGTAGTGGTGTGGAATCTGCGGGCTGGTAACCAGGGTTGAGATGGTGGCTACATGTGTGCAGCAGGTGGGAGGGGGAGCAGAACTGTGGGTAATGCCTGTATGGCTCGTGGATGGCCTTGGTTGAATGGGCCTGTACTGCTCGGGCCATCTAGTGAGTGGGGGAGAAAGGGATGTGATGTCAACATGTGGAATATGACCAAGGACTAATTTAAATCTTTGTTTCTATGACACACATACATTACACTGAGCTTCGTAGTGTTTTGCAGGACGGTCGTGTTTGTCTGGGTGGGGGTTATGCCAATTCGTGTGTGACGTATATTGTTTGAGGCCTGTCAAGGCCTTTCATAGTGCATGTGGATATGTATGTGTCTGTTAATCTACCATTGCTATCTACAGATGTCTGGCCATATATACTTCTGTGGGTGTATATGTTTGCTTACGTATTTCTAACTATGTCCATATATATCTATGGGGACTTTTCTCTGCGTACATATGTGTATCTTGCTGTGTATATGTGAACGTATGGTTGTTGACATATATATATATATATATATATATATATATATATATATATATATATATGCAGTTGTCTGCATTTACATGTATATCTGTTCATATATTTGTATATGTATATATATATATATATATATATATATATATATATATATATATATATATATATATATACACACACACATATATGTATTTATATATATATATATATATATATATATATATATATATATATATATACACACACACACATATATATATATATATATATATATATATATATACACACACACATATATATATATATATATATATATATATATATATATATATATATATATATATATATATATATATATATGTGTGTGTGTGTGTGGGTGTGGATAGTTTATATATACACACACACACACACATATATATATATATATATATATATATATATATATATATATATATATATATATACATATATATGTGACTACATCTATAGATATGTTGTATCCATTTAGATAGTAATATATTTGCACACAGACGTCCATCTAGCTGTAGGTCTACATTCTCTGTGCTGTTGCATGAATGGACTGGATGGTATGTTTCTGACAACGTTAACTTTATTTGTATCTGTCATAACTTAGTGGTCATTCCCTTTATCTATTTTGTGCATGGTCCTTGGTTTGAGCCTTGCAGGAGCTGTTTATTTTGTTGCTGGGCAGAACACCGGCCATTGGATACAGACTGATTCAGGCAGTTTAAAGCAGTTGTAAGCGGGTTTGCACGGGTCTGCATTGAGCTAAGCACTGCCAACTGCCGGTTACAGTTTCTTACACTCATTTTCTAAATTGCTTAACCCATGTAGGCATATCTTACCCCTGTGCAAACAGGCTGTTACCCGCTTACTGCTGCTTAAAAGTGCCTACTCCCACTTACCCACATGCTAATTTCTTTAAAAGGAAAGAAAAAGGGGTGATAGGAAAGTGGTGAAAAATGGGCAAAAAGAGGGATAGACAGTAGGCAAGATAGTTTGGGATGTGCAGGATGGGTGTAGGGAAGATCCATACCTGCCTATTTCTTCTACAGCAATAGCTGTGCATATGCAATGACTTTGGAGGTACATTTGAACACTCCAACCTCTGGGAGAGGGGTGAGGACAACAATAATATGTTGTGATGTCAATTAGACCAGATTGCATGTGTCCAGTGGACATGTGTGAAAAATTGACAGCTATGTATGGGGCGTGATTTTTTTTTTTTTTTGGGAACAAGTTGCCCTTTTTTTTTTTTTTTTTTTTTTTTTCTTTTTTTTTTAAGGTGATAGTGGGATGTTGGGGAAGGAGATTAGGTATGCTCAGGGAGGATATGTTGGGTAGGATGGCAGACAAGACAGCATACAGGGGCAGTACATGACACATGTGGGGGGACACCTTGGACGGGGAGGGGTGTTTGGAAGTCACAAGCCCATGAGCCCCCAAATGGAAACAGTGGGACTGAGGTCCCCACCCATGGGCAGTCAACACTGCACCTTCAAGGCCCCAAAGGCGGCTGTGCTGCTGGCTGTGTAGGAGGGGCAGGCTCACCCTCTAATTGCACCACTCAGCCCTCAAGCTGGCGTAGCCGGTCTTGAAACTCCATATCGAGCTCCCTATGCACCACGGCCTGGACTTGACGATGGGTGACATGTTCCTCTCCACACCTGTTCCTGGGGGGGGCGAGCCCCATCCCCTGTGGCGGTTCCACCCAAAGATGGTGCAGGGCCAACAGAGGAAGAGGTCCCAGGCTGGGCCGCAGACGTGCTGCTGCCCGGTGCCATGGCCAGCTAAGGTGGGACAAGTGGGTCCGCTGGGACCGGCCTTCCCATACGAACTATGTTGTAGCAGGTTTATGACAGATGTGGATTAGTAATAGTCAACAGCATTCAGGATTACTTATAACAGCATGCATAGGTATTCCCATTAACCCAAAACACCAGATTTACAACAGTTGCAGAGCAACCAGAACACATGTATATATGGAACAACAATGGTCATTATTACAGCATGCAGGTTTCATTGATGACAACAGGCCACCGATATGGGTGTATTTTAACATGGCACATGCATAGAAACAAATGTGAATATTTATAAACCATTAGGACATATGTCCTAACATAAGTTTGGAGTGTACACATACTGATTGAGGTGTGTCATT
Organism: Protopterus annectens; assembly: GCF_019279795.1. Taxonomy (NCBI): domain Eukaryota; kingdom Metazoa; phylum Chordata; order Ceratodontiformes; family Protopteridae; genus Protopterus; species Protopterus annectens. The sequence continues at coordinate 203,113,097 of NC_056734.1, forward strand.
GGGTTATTTTTGCACATATGGTAGGGGTGAGAGAGAGAGTTCAATTAACAACTAATATATCATTGTAGTTTTCACAACATTCTTAGTCACTGCAGTGATCTGTCCCTTGCATGCATTATTGGGTCTACCTGAAAATGCCGAAATCTCGAAATGCCAATGGCGAGAACACTGACACAGGAAGATCGACAATGGAGAAGACTGACAGTTGAGAATTCTGATGCTGAGAACACTGACATGTAAAGGTAAGTGTGCGATAGGGATGGACATTATGGTCAGGGTGTGGGTAAGGTAAGTGTGCAATAGTGACGGTCTGTAGGGTTAGGGGCGGATTAAGTGAGTTAGGGTTAGGGAGCAGGTCAGGAGAGTGTGCGATAGTGACAGACGTTAGGGATAGGGGCGGGTTTAGTGAGTTAGGGTTAGGGCATGGGTTAGGTGAGTGTGCGATAGTGACAGACCTTAGGGTTAGGGTTTGGGTTAAAGTTAGTGCATAGATAGTTGTGTATGTAAGGTTCAGTGTAGGTTTGTAAGGTTTTTGGTGTGCTTGTGTTGTGTGTGTGCATTTTGGACAGGGGATTTGTTTTGTTTGTTGAGTGTCGGGATTGTGGTTTGTCGGGTATGTGATGTTTCTTGTTTCTGAACTTTCGGTTTTGTGGTGTCGGTGATTTCGTTGTCGGTGTTTTAGCGTACCAGTGTTGTCAGGTAGACCTATATTATTACACAACAAAAACAGATTCTCAACAGGAACAAAAAACTTGGAAAATAAAGAAATAATCCCAACAATGACCTGGAACACACCAGCTTTATTGACAACAAAATATTCCTTCGACTAAGCACTTTCACCAGTAATTGGCTTCATCAGAGTCAAAGAAACCTCTAACTACAACAGAATAAATAGTGAAAAAAAAATTTTTACAAACACTTAATTAGTTAATTGATAAGCCAATCATCAGCCATAAAATAACATTAGGTGAACCACCCTTAAAAAAGTGATTAGTGCAAATCATTTCATCTAAAACGAATCAAAGAATCCATTTAACAATGCGTATAATACCTAGCCAAATTTAAACATATCCATTAAGTTCCACAAACAACAAAATTGGTTTAAAAGTTTAAGTGAACATATTAAAAGTACTATAAAAATTTATTCCATGAATTTTTACTATTTATTCTGTTGTAGTTAGAGGTTTCTTTGACTCTGATGAAGCCAATTACTGGAGAAAGCGCTTAGTCGAAGGAATATTTTGTTGTCAATAAAGCTGGTGTGTTCCAGGTCGTTGTTGGGATTATGTCTTGATTTTCCAAGACCTGTATTATTACACTACCCAATGGCCTTATATTGTACGTTATATTGTATGTTTATAGATTATTATATACGTGACCTGTGTCATACATACAGGTGTGACAAGATGCAGGTGTTAATGCAACATATGTTCAGAGTTGCTCTCATACACTTTGGGTGAGGTGCTAGAATGACAGGCTTGTTTTCATATACATTCTCTGAGTATGTACACATCTGACTATCAGTTATATGTAATTAACGGCTGCCTACATTTCTTGGATCATCCCACTGATTCTTCAGGGGAACAGGATATCAGGCTGGTGATGTGGGCCATTTATCTGGACATGCTGGACAGATTGGAACAGTTGTGGGGTATGAATATGCATGCAACTTTCTATTTGAACATTCTTGAAAATTCTGTACAGTTGTTGGGTGCAATTATGCATGCAGCTTTCTATCTGAACATTGTAACAAAATCTGTGCAGTTGTGGGGTATGATTATGCATACAGCTTTCTATATGAACATTGTAACAAAATCTGTGCAGTTGTGGGGTATGATTATGCATACAACTTACTAGCACTCCTAGGATTCAAACCTCTGCTGTGTGTGACAGGGAATTGATGTGAAGCTTTCTACTGTTTTCTGTGTAAGTCTCCCTCACTTGTACAATATGACTGACCTCTTGGCACTTCCAACATTGTTATACAGAACTTCATACACATTTTATCTGTATACCACAGTGTGGGTAACACTGCTTAATACAACTGCACTATTTGTAGTATGCAACAGTATAACAACATATCTAAGAAGTGTAAACAGAAGCACTCCAGGGGTTATACCTTTATTCACAGAATATTACACATTTATTTCTACTGGTATGACATTTCCTAAGGCTCTTATATTTATTTATCATGACAGTACATGCTGAATAATTACTAACCTGCCTCACAACACAGCCTTTGCAACCTAGCATTATGGGCTTGCTTGTTTGTAGCCCGCTCATCTGCAGCTGTCAGTGAAATACAGTGATATTTAGCCATACCTATCCATAGTATACACAAGCTAGGCAATTATTAACTACTTAGTAGAATGACTACTTACTCAGTACTGGGGCATTAGGCATCTGCTGAGACTCCTGCATCCACTATTCCAGTACATCCCCCCTCCACCACTTCAGGTCAGCATGGTGGTGCCTGACCTGCTCACCAGTCCAGGGTATACCTGTGGCACTGGTGACGTCTTGGGCAAGACTGTCCCAAGCCTCTGTTTTATACTGCAAGCCCTGGTACTGGCCCTGCAGTAATCTCTGCTCATGGTGTTTTACCAGGAGCCATACCACAGTTTTTGACTCCTGGATGCCCCAGCACTGCACTCTAAATTGAGTGCCTTCACCTACACCAGCCATTCTGCCTGCAGTAGGAAGCTAGAACCAGTTATGGAAAGTATTCCCACCTGTGGGGTTTAAATACGGCCAACTTCCTGCACTTTCCGTGATTGGCCAGTTTTGAAAAGGCTAAGGTATGGGCACACCTGCTTACCTAAGGTTGGCAGTGCTTAAGGAGGTATACCAATAGACAGATTGAATCGGCTGCCCTACACATTGCTTACACTTAAGCTAAGCTGTGTAACGGTTAGCATTGTTTAACAGTTACTTAGCATTATATTTGCAATTTGGCAGTGATTTATTATTCATTACAGGTTATATATGTGTCTGGTAGCCATGATTCATGTGTACATACACTGTATGGGGTCCTGGGGACTTCTACAATTTATTACAATAGCACCTCACATCTGTGCTTACTGCAGTACTCCAGTTCACATATTTATGTGATGTAGTTGGGTATACAACATAATGCTGAATAGAAAGTCCTTTCACATGTTCAGCTTGTTTTCCTATGGAGAGGTTTGTTTCTTAAAACCTCACTCTTATGCATTGTTGTGTTGGCTTAGTGGTTAAGTACTGTGACTGTACTGTACAGGGTCCTGAGTTTGAGCCTTGCAGAAGCTGTTTATTTTGTTGCTGGGCAGAACACAGGTCGTTGGGTACACAGTGATTAAGGCACTTTAAAGCAGTTCTAAGTGGGTGTGCATGGGTTTGCATGGATATAAACAATGCTAACCTCCAGTTAAAGTTTCTTACACTCAGTTAGCTTCTTCTTTGCTTAATCTGTGTAGGCAATGCTTACCCCTGCAGAACCCCTGCAGAAACCCACTTAAACATGCTTGCTAGTGCTTATGTATGTTTACTACTGCTTATTTGTGCTTAAACCTGCTTACTAGTGCCTTATTCATTATGACACTGACACTTCACATGTGCATTTAATACAGTACTCCAGTTCACATTTAAATGTTATTTAGTAGGTTATACAGCAAAAAAATGTTCATATACAAATTTCACATGGAAAATGGAATATGCTGGAGTGGGACTTGAACTGGGAATGCCTGCTTTTTAGGTAGATGCTTTGCCCACTACACTATTGCTGTGCGGCGGCATTTAGATATATCTTCCTTGTTATCCTCTTCAGCCTTTTAAGCTGCTTTAACCGTAGCTAAGTGATGGGCACACCCGCGCACCTACAGTTAGCTTTAATCGGTGTTTTAAAAAAAAAAAAGGGTTTCTTTATTTACTTTTTCACTACTGTTGCTGATGTACACATGGGGAACTGTTGGTGGGGATATGTGGACACCTATGAGCGATCTCGCTCATCTCTTAACACTTTATGCTTTTCTACATTGTAGGGGCATGCTTATTCTGAGAGCTCTGTTCTCAGACACGCCCCCTACATTCGTACATGCTCTGTGTAAGCCTGGGAGCTCGGGCAGCACGCCTTCATTAATATCCATGGCGCGCTGCCATCCTGCTCCTAAACGGGTGCTTCCATGCAGTCCTAAGCTAGTCCTGCATGGAAGTTTAGTGAATCTGGGGGAATGTCTGGGATTCACAAAGAACTCCTCAACTGGACTAACTGCTTTGGTTAAAAGGGGTGTTTCTGAGAGAGTAAAATATGCAATTCAGAGGCATGGCTAGCTGCAACGAGGAATGACCTCATTATTGCTTAATTTGTATGTCCCTGAATTACATGGTGTTTTCACTTGTACTAATCACCCCTTTACTTTGGTAATCACAAGTGGCGGTCCATCCATAGCATTTGCAGAGGCACCCTTAACATTCACATTCTCACAAACATGCACACATTCAGTCGCACACACACAAACACACACGCCTCACAACTGTTCCTGGGATTATATAACATCCCTTATGTTGTCACTTATTTTTCTCCTGTCACCTCTAAATTATGGATAATCACAGTCAGTCAATAATGTCAGACAGAGTTTCAATCTTCTTATTTTTCCAAAAATGCATTGTGATGCAAGAATTGTTGCTCTATTAAATGTTTAAGTGACTTGGAGTACTATACAAAGTTTTTCCGGTACAGATAGTATACCTCCCAGCTTTGTCAGAAGTATTGAGCACAGCCACTGATGGGTATGGCAGTCCACCCCACACAAAGACACATACACATACATCCCCTCCGTCCCTGATTTTTTAGAATGTCCGTAGTTTTGCCAGTTATAAATGTCTTGTCCCTTAATACTCATGGACTATTACAGCCAGTCAATGATGTCAGACATTAACGTTTCATAGTCCTTATTGTCCATAATATGCTTTGTGCTTCAAAACTTTTTGCTCTATTACCTTTTGGCATGACTTACAATAATATGTATAGATTGTCCCTGGTGTGTAGTGCTCCCCACTTATTTTTCAAAACGTTTCATGCTGCAAAACCTATTGTTCTATTAACTATTCTAAGTGACCTAGAGTAATATATAAAGAGTGCCCCTTGTGCATAATGTCCCCCTGACCTCATACTTCCTATTGTGTAGAAAAATACACCATGCTGCAAAACCTTTCTTATAATATTTTATGCGACATTGACAAATATTTAAAAGTTATAGGGGACTATTGTCTCCACAACCAATATTAGATGCTTTGCTCATTAGTCTAGAGGAGTTTAAAGGTATGCACTCACACACAGAGACATCATAGATCAGACAGTGCTTCCTCACCTAATTGCCCTCCTGAGCATACCTCTTTACACACACACACACACACACACACACACACACACACACACACACACACACACACACACACACACACACACACACACACACACACACACACACACACACACATGTTCACCTGAGTCTACTCATATTTCTGCAGACATGCACATGTGGTGCTACACATATGCACACACCCCTCACCACTACCTCTTCACAGACATTTACCTGATCTCACCTTTTAAGCAGTCTTCCCCCAATGACTGCAATGGGGGAACACAGCTTTTCAGCTCTGTTTATTAAACTCATTATGGGTGCTAATTGCTGTGGCTAAAATCAATAATCACTTATCACAGGCATTTCTGGAGAAAAGAACATGGATGTTTAGCAAAAGCCATGTTAAATAATGCAGAAAAGCAATTTGCTGCATAAGTCTTTCTCGCGGGTATTTCCAAGGGAGATCACATAACAAATTAGCATAGACTCCTCCCCCAGAATGCCATGTTGTATTGCCATGAAGACTGCTTACCATGGAGATCTTATGGACCTTGCAAAATCACAGCAGTGTGCCTGCCTGTGAATCTGAAAGGGTAGCTGCCATTGGTAGCACCCTGTGCTAGGGCTTAATGTTGCTGGCAGAACTGTCTGAATCCCAGCCAGTGACAGCTGTAATTTGCAAAAGAAGATGGTCTTAGCAGGATTAGCTATGATTCATAACTGTAGGTGCAACAGCCCTGAAACTCAACAGTGTATGTCACCTAGCCAGGACCTATAAATCATGTAAAAGGGTCTATATTATAACATCGAACACTCAAAATTTCGAATGTTATAATATCGACCCATTTCAGTCGAACAATCATAACATTGAACACTCAAAACAGCGAATTTTTTCCCAGGGAAAAAAATTTGCTGTTCCAAGAAACATGCACACACACACACAACACAAGCACACCAAAACAACTGCAATCCACAAACATACACTTAAAATCCTACATCTAACCCTACACTAAACTGTACATACACTACTATCTATCCACTTACCTTAACCCAAACCCTAACCCTAAGGTCCGTAACTCTCACACACTTACCTCACCCGTGTCCTAACCCTAACTCACTTAACCTGCACCTAACCCTAAAGTCTGTCACTACCATACACTCACCTCACCTGCGCCCTAACCCTAAAGTCCTTAACTACCGCACACTCACCTTACCCCAGTCCATTCGCTCACTTATCTTAACCCGGTCCATAACCATAGCACCACACTTACCTGAACCCAGTCCGTAACCTCCGTTCGCTCACTTCCCTAAACCCAGTCCGTAACCATCGCACCACAGTACTGTAAATAGCGAAGCCACGGAACGGACCACCAAAATCTTACCCTAGGTAAAATTTCAATGTTCTGAGGCTTCGCTATTGTCAGCTTTCACTCTAAAGAGTTCGATATTATAACACTCGAAGTTTTAAAACTTCGATGTTCTAATATAGACCCATGTAAAAGTATTTTCCTTGAACATATGATCTTTTAATTTGTACCTGAACATTGTCAATTTATCTGATATTATCTGGGATATTATTCCATCAGACTTTCTGTAAAGGAAACTTTTAGGGGGGCTAAATTAATTAAATTCTTTCAGAACCTGAAAAAGTGTAGAGTTCGTCACAGAGAGCCAGCTTATATTGCAAAGGTTTGCAGTATCTCGCATGCACTAATTTCAGTCTGTGTGTTTAGGAGTAACAGTGCCACTTTGTGTTTATATAACATGATGTAGGAATGTATATTTCTGCCAAGATGAATGCACATCAGTATTTTGTTTTCCGTTGCCTGTAGCTGAGAATTATTGTGAGGACAGCAATGCAGGGAAGGGGAGGCCATGTTCAAGCCTAGGTATTAATACAATAACAGCAATTGATCAACTGGAATCTGAACTAATAAGATTATGAATTTTGTAGGTAATTTTGTGTGTTTCAGCAGATAAAATTGTGCTAGTTCTTTGAGTATGCTAAATGATATCAGTGGTCTAAAGTGACTCCTAGATATTTGTGGGTAATGGCAACTGGGGTGGTATATTTGTGTGGTTGGTGGTAATGATGTCAGATGCATTTTAATATGTTTTAAGGTTCCAAGGAACATCACCTGACATTTTGAGGTATTTATAATAACCTGTTATTAGTTAATCAGCTCCAAAATTGCATGAGGTCCTGTTGTAACCACTTAGTGATGATATTTGCACATGGGCCACTACACTGGTGGATTTAAAATACTTTGGGTCCTATGTGGTTTTCAGATCATGGGCCTCCACTCCATCCCAACACCACTCCACTCCACTTTCCGGGAGGGGGAGGCAATGCATAAATGCATATGTTCTTTTGTATTCATCTAACTGACTTAAGACCATTTGAACTGCTGTCATTATAATCTGCCAGAGTCCATTCCCATCAGTTATACTGACTTGATTGTGTATACCTCAAATGACTGAGTTATATAAAAAATGGCCAAAATAAAGTATTCCAATCTGCTGTAAAAAATGCACACTAGTCCTACAAAGTCAGACTAATGACTGTTTAACTTGATCATGAAGGCAAAGTAAGCCATTCCCATCCATAGACAGCCCCCATACTCAGCCATTATAGTCCCAATGTTGACTGTGTTAACTTTGTGTTTCTGATTGTAGTAAAATTGATAATAATTATGGACACAATAATGTATTTCAGGTTTGTTTCTCACAAATACAGTACTCCTACTTATTTCACATAAATGTACACTAATTCTGCAAATACAGACTATTTAAACTGATCAAGCAGCGAGATTTGCATGCAGTGCTATATGTGGACTGTGCTGTGTGATGCATGGACTACCATCATGGTTCATCAGACATTCCTTCTTATAATCCAATATTGTTTTATTTCAGAGCAAGTACTAGTATTATTGTTTATAAAGGTTGTGCCTCATTGCTCACTGACACCAGTTCAGTGATGTTATAAAGCATTATATAAGGAACATTTACATTTTTAACTGTTCCACAGAAGAAATTTTACTTAGGGACTGTACTTAAGTATGCAAATACTGAATTTGCTGAAATGATAAATGTATTGAAAAGTATTATTTCAGTAGATGACTGCTTGGATTTCATCAAAATGTATGCCTCAATCTCTAAACTTACATTTCCGGGTTGGGAGGGTGGCCTAATGGTTAAAGTGTTTTCCTTACAAGCACAAGATGCAGCGTTTGAGTCTCACAAGGGATAATTGGCTAGGCTTAAAATGGCTCGCAAGAGCAATTAGCTTAATACTAATCTATGAATGTGAGTTTATACCTTGCAATGGAATAAAAAATGTATCGCATTCTTTTTCATTATGCAATGTTTCCTACATTTTAACTATGACACATTAAACATTATTTTCCATTCTCTCTTAAAGTACTGCACATCAGATGAATTAATTATGTCATGCATACCAAGTTGTATCTCAAAAACAGAAACCACCATTGTACAGTGCTGAGGACGAAGTGGCAACAGTGCTAGTGTAAATGGTAGGATACTCGTAATATTTTTATTTTATGTGTGCGCTATTCTCTTAATAGTATGTATTATTGGTTTTACATACTGTGCAACTGTCAGCTTAACTATGTTCATTTGAAACTCTTGGTAATGGAGGATTAATGGTGTTAAACATTCCAATTTGCATGTTATGTCCCCATCTTTATCTCCTGATTATTTTCTTTAATTGTAAACATTATCATTATTGTAATGAAATCCATGCAAATGCAAAGCCTCTTAATACTGGTTTACATTGTGCATACACTTATTCTGCAGTTATTTTTTTTAAACATTGCCTTTGGAGATAAACAGTGATATCGGTGTATTGAGAAACATGGTAGTCCAGTGCTATGTTTCATATTTTAAATGCCTAAAATGACTAGCATGAGCCACAGTAGGTACAAGGTTAAACGTGTTGTACAAGATGTCTCTTAAAGAATGAGTAGGTGAAGGTTTGTGTGATCTCAAGGAGGGGCTGTCATGTGCGCTGGATGATGATTTGCTTTGATGACATGATTTACTTGATACAGGTGAGTCTACAGACACTGATTTCTCAGTGCTGTGTGAATGAGACATTGAATGAGAGGTTCTGCTACATGCAGATGAATACTGATGTCGACTGCATGAATTCTTTTATGTTTGTTCCCTTTACTATTTCCACTACTATCATTAGAAGCACTTCTAGTGCAATGTGATAAGCCTCCACATGTTCAGAAAGTACCCCATCATCTTCCCCTTCCAACATTAACTTCTATTTGAATCTGGTAAGTACTCACTAGTGTACAAATGAAGGTGAACAAGGATGCTTGGTGAGCCACCATAATAGTGATAAATGTGATCATAGCATTATTCCTAGTCTCTACCATTTCCATGTGGTGCTGAAAATCGTGATGTACACCCTGGAGGTCTCTGAGCATTTCTAACTGAATGGTCTCTGGCACTGCACTAAGCCTTAACAATGTCATGGCTGTTACATGTTTCCTGAGGCAGCTGTGACAGATGCCTGTGCCTTGCACTCTTTTATAAAGATGTCGCAGTGCACGCTGTTACCTTTGAATTTCTGCCATCATCCAGAAGATGTTCCTTTGGATCTGGAGACAATAGTGTTAAGGTTCATGGGTTTTCTCCCTGTACCACCTGTAGTGTAATGTCTCCATTTACTTGATTTTGTGATCCAGTGTCACTTCCTGCAGAGTTATTCACATGCTGTGGGGGTGAATGATCATGCGACTGTGTGCCACTCACTTTCCTCTGACTGCATCATAAATATAACTATATTATAGTCATCATCAGCCATTCTGTTATTGCTATCTTCTAAACTTACTTGTATAATAGAATTGCTCATTTCTGCTGCTGACCCTGTAAAGAATTAACTCATTATATTGATACTCAGATAATGGAGTGTACTAATGTATGATATGGAATGAGGTGTAGAGGACACTTACAATGCATGCTTTGTTCAATGCCATTATGTGCAGAAATGGAGGGCTCATCTGTTAGTAATTGTCATGTGTTACATGTGATCATTTCAAATGAGGAGTCACTTCTCTAAGTAAATATGTTACAGTGGTCAAACCGGGTTCCTATTACGTGATCGAAGTTTTGAAACTTCGAACACGACAATATCAAACTTGTCTGTTCGAAGTTTCCAAACTTCGAACATGGGAAAAAAATATAAAAGAAGCAACAGTAAACTAACTGTTGCAAAATGGGGGCCAAGCCCCCCCCTGCACCCTCATACCCCCAGCTCTTTAAATATACCAACTTCGAGATCATACTACAGTACAGTAAAGGGAAATATTCCCTTTCCACACTATAGTGCGGTCTCTGAGTTGGTATATTTAAAGAGTGGGGGGTGCAGGGTGGCTTGCCCCCTGCTTGCAACAGTTAGTTTACTGTTGCATCTTTTATTTATTTTTTTCTGTGTTCGAACTTCAGCAAGTACAACTATATGGTTTCAACCATATAGGGTTTGAAGTTGTTGAAGTTCGATCATGTAATAGGAACCCAGTCAAACCAACCTTCCTGATAAGATGTTTGCTGAAGCTGCAGACCTGGTTAATAGTGAGTATTAACACAATCTTTGAGTATTCCTGTGACTTGAAGTTTCCACAGCCGTACTATATGCAATTGCATTCTGCCTTGCCTTTGCTCTGGCATGTCTACCATATCATTGGCCCTCTTCTTGCTCTGTATTAATATGTAGCTCTTTCAGCCAAGAGCATTTACCATAGCCACTTGGTTGCAGTCCCTTGCCATCTCAACTTGTTTGGGACTCCCTTTTCCAAAAAAAAAAATGCTTGTCATATAATCTATGGCCTACTATGAAGATGCAGTTCTCCTCAAGACTAAAATTATAATTTCTCTTCCTGTATCCCACAGCTACATCACTGATTTACCTAAAACAACATGAAAAAGTATTAAACTGAAGTTTTATCTACTCATCAGACAACACAGCAATGGAAGCAGGCCTCATTTCATCGCATATAAATCAAAGATCTGAATACAAAAAACATTTATGGTGATACAACACCCTTATTTATATAGGCATACTGCAGGTCCAACCTCACCCAGTTACATTTTGTATAATCCTATGCACCAACCTCCAAAAATGCATAACAGAAACACAAATACAAACACTTATCATTACACCACCATCTTACCTGTACTGCATCATCCCCCAATGCATAACAGTATCACAGAAACTTATCATTACACCTTCATCTTACCTGTACAGCATCATCCACAAATGCATAACAGTATCACAAAAACTTATCATTACACCACAATCTTACCTGAACAGCATCATCTCCAATGCATAACAGTATTACCGACAATTATCATTACACCTCCATTTACCTGTACAGCATCATCCCCAAATGGATAACAGTATTATTGACACATCACTACACCTCCGTCTTACCTGTACAGCGTCATACTCAAATGCATAACAGTATCACAGACAGTAATCATTACACCTCCAACTTACCTGTACAGCAACCTCCACAAATGCATAACAGTATCACAAACATTTATCTTTATGCCTCCATCTTACCTGTACAGCATCATACCCAATGCCTAACAGTATCACAGAAACTTATCATTACACCTCCATCTTACCTGTACAACATCATCCCCCAATGCATAACAGTATTACCGACACTTATCATTACACCTCCATCTTACCTGTACAGCATCATCCCCAAATGCATAACAGTATTACAGACACTTATCATTCTACCTCCATCTTATCTGTACAGCATCATCTCCAAATGCATAATAGTATTACAGACACTTATCATTACACCTCCATCTTACCTGTATAGTAACCTCTACAAGTGCATAACAGTATCACAAACAGTTATCATTACACCTCCATCTTACCTGTATAGTAACCTCTACAAGTGCATAACAGTATCACAAACAGTTACCATTACACCTCCATCTTACCTGTATAGTAACCTCTACAAGTGCATAACAGTATCACAAACACATCATTACACCTCCATCTTACCTGAACAGCATTATTGCCAAATGCATAACAGTATTACAGACACTTATCCTTACATCTCCATCTTATCTGTACAGCATCATCTCCAAATGCATAGCAGTATCACAAACAGTTATCATTACACCTCCATCTTACCTGTATAGCAACCTCTACAAGTGCATAACAGTATTACAGACACTTATCATTACACCTCCATCTTACCTGTACAGCAACCTCTACAAATGCATAACAGTATCACAGACACTTATCATCACACCTCCATATTACCTGTACAGCATCATCCCCAAATGCATAACAGTATTGCATACACTTATTATTACACCTCCATCTTACCTGTAAAGCAACCTGCACAAATATATTAAAGTATCACAAACACTTATCATGACACTGCCATCTTATGCTGTTGCTAACAGAGCTGAAATCCTTCCCCTACCAGTTTTCTGTATTAATACTGCCATGATTTTTTTATTTATGAGTGACAGTCAAAAATGCCACCGTAAAGCAGCATTTGCCCTCATAATATGATAGATCGATGAAAATGCAATCCATCGCACTGCACTCACTTCAGGTTATAGGCTCATAGGTTCATAGTTCATAGGTTCATAGGTTCATAGGTAGGTACTAGGCTATCAGCCCAAGGGCCTATGTAAGCCTAGCCAACAAGGTTCCCTGGCTTATGCCACCCAAGAAAGTTATTTTCCTGTGCCACTGTCGAGCAGAGACACAGAAGTGATCCCCAGGGTGTATTTCCTATTTCCCATCCACTCATCAAGATTTTTCTTGAAGAGTGCTAATGAAGAACTTTGCTTGACATAGATGGGTAGCCTGTTCCAGAGTATGGGAAGTCTCTGGGACAGGAATCTATCCCTCCAGCATGTCCTGTTTATTGTGGTAACAAGGTTTAGGTCCTAGTGTAGCTTGGAGGGATTGAGATTTCTTTAGGTGTAGCATGTCCAACAGCTCTGGGTTTGACATAGCTTTATATGTTAGGCAGAGATCACCTTGGAGTAGGCGATATGCTACGGAGTAAAGCTGGAGTTTTTTGAGACCGGTCAGTGTAGGGTATTTGCTTCAGGCCAGTAATCCTCTTTGTGAGGTACTTCTGTGGCCTTTCCAGCTGCTGCAGATGTCTTGTGAGGTACATTCCAAAAGGGGCATTGTACTCTATAATGGGTCTAATGAGTGTCGTGTAGAGGGGAACAATGACCTCTTTTTTCCTGGATGAGAACCCTTTTATGATGAGGTGTGCCATGTAGAAGGACTTCCTGACTACTGTGGCGATGTGACTATCAAAGGAGAGACTACTGTCCACCTGGGTCCCAAGGTCTCTTATCACACATATGGTGTTAAGTATATTGCTGCCTATGTGGTAGTTCATGGGTACAGAGTTTTTACCAAAGGGGGTGACACTGCACTTTTTGGCATTGAGCATAGGTGTACTAGGCTAATGGCCTTGGAGCCTTTACAAGCCTAGCTCATAGGATTATCCTGGCATTGTGCCATCTGACCTTAGTTCCCAGTGTCTCTGTTGAGAAAAGCCACTGAAGTGATTCCTGGTGTGAATTTTCTATTTCTCTTGAAGAGGGCCGGAGAGGTGCTCTGCTTGACATGTATGGAAGGCTATTCTATAGCATGGGCAGCATGTTCTGTTGATTGTGGTAATGAGGTTGAGGTCTCTGGAGCATGTGGTGAGGAGGGATTGGGATTTCTGTAGATGTAGCATTTCTAACAGAGTGGGGTCATACATGGTTTTGAAAGTCAAGTAGAGATCACCTCTAAGTAGGTGATATGAGACAGACCACTATTATGCACCACTTTCCTGCATAGCATAGTCTATAAATGCAACAAAATTACTGCATGCATTTTTCTTTTACATTGAATCAGAAGTACTTCCAAATATGTTTCCAATACTACTGTTATGAATTCCCAAACTCACATCATTTCTGTTAATATGAATCAACTGCTACCAGCATTTACATCAAAGAAAAGCACAATTGTCAATAACTAGTGTATACATTTAATCTGTACCAATTCATAGGTTCATAGGTTCATAGGATGGTACTAGGCTATCGGCTCTAGGGCCTATACATGCCTAGCCATAACAATTCCCTGGCTATTTCTTCCCACACTATTTACTTCCTTGGACCCCTGTCTAGCAGGGCAACTGACGTGATCCCCGGGGTGAATTTCGTTTCTCCCATCCAATCATCAAGGTTCTTTTTGAAGAGGGCCAAAGAGGCACTCTGCTTGACATGTATGGCAGTCTATTCCAGAGTCTGGGGAGTCTCTGGGTCAGGAACCTATCCCTCCAGCATGTTTTGTTTATTGTGATGACAAGATTTAGATCCCTGGAGCGTATGGCTCTGAGGGATTGGGATTTCTTTAAGTGTAGCATGTCCAACAGCTCTGGGTTTGAAATGGCCTAGTATGTTAAGCAGAGATTGCCTCTGAGTAGACGATATGCCACAGAGTATAGATGGAGTTTTTTAAGGCGGGCATCGTAGGGCATCTGCTTTAGGCCTGTGATTCTTTTAGTGAGGTATTTCTGCGGCCTTTTCAGTTGTTCCAGATGTCTTGAGAGGTACATACCAAATGGGGCATTGTATTCAATAATGGGTCTAATGAGGGATGAGTACAGTGGGACAATGACCTCCTTTTTTCTGGATGAAAAGCCCTTAGTTATGAGATGTGCCACATAGAAGGATTTCCTGACTGTTATGGTGATGTGGTTATTGAAGATGAGACCACTGTCCACTTGTGACCCTAAGTCTCTCATCACACTTTCAGTGTTTAGTGTACTGTCCATGGGTACATGTTTTTCCCAAAGGGGATAACTATACATTTCTTGGTATTGAGCTTGAGCCCATGGCTCTGGCACCAAGCATCTGTTTCTGTAAGGCCCTTTTGTAGATTATCCACATCATTTGGGGATTCAATAATGGCTGCCAGTTTGCAGTCATCTGCGAACTTTGTTAGCCAGAGTCCCTTAGTGTTGGCCTGTACTTCAGAGAAGTAGATGCCAAACAAGAGTGGTCCCAGGACTGAAACCTGAGGTATTCCACTTGTCATTTGTGTGAAGTTGGATTTGGAGTCGGCTACTTTAACAGTGTGGGTTCGGTCAGTAAGCCAGTTGGCAACCCATCGAGTGATGTAGGGATTAATGCCCACCTTAGTAAGTCTATCTATTATTCCAAAGTGAGGGATGGTATCAAAGGCCTTGGTGAGGGCCAGATAGGCTGTGTGGACTGTCTTACCTTCGTCCACAGCACTTGGGACTGATTTGAAGAAGTCAGTCAGGTTCAGGAGACAAGATCAGCCCTTCACGAACCCAGACTGGTGGGGTTCAATGTTTGAAGGTTGCCAATGTCTTTGTTTATAAGTTCCAAGATAATATGTTCCATGGCCTTGCAGATCAGGCTCATCAGACTGATGGGGCGGTAGTTTCCAGGATCCAAGGTGGATCCCCCCTTGTGGAGTGGGATAACTGTAGCTGTGCGCCACTCAGTGGGCACGAAGCCTGAGGTGAGGCTATGATTAAACATGACACTTAGGTGAGGTGCCAGTTCACTTTGTAATTCATGTAGTACACAGCCTGGGATGTCATCTGGTCCCATGGATGCTGTATTCTTAGCTTTGGAGAGTGAGTTTTTTTACCTGTGTGGCCGTTATTACCGGAATTTGGCAATCTTCCAGTATTGAGATGGGCTGTTTGAGGGGTGAGAGGGGGGTGAACTTGGCACTGAATTGATCTGCCAGGATATTGGCAATATCATTGGGATCAGTATATTTAATGCCATTCTGTTGTAGCTCAGAGCAGATCTGAGCATTGCCATTTAGACTCTTGACATAGTTATAGAATGCCTTGTGGTTGTCTTTGGAATCTTTGGCAATTTTATTTTCGTAACTAGCTTTGGAGGATTCTCAAAAATGTATAACCTTATTGCTATTTTATCTTACTTGATAAAGTTTGCACTTTCCCAAAATATTTGCCACCTAACAAGAGTGACTGCAATTAAATATCATGGTATTAGACTTACTCACATAAAATCAGGTTCATTTACTCAGTTTGTATGCAAATAAGTCTGAGTAATATGTGAGTGCTTATGTCAATACAGTCATGTAGCTACACCTCAGGTAGCTATGGATGTCTTGTACTGGCCAGCATTGAGCCAAGCTGGACTTGGGAATGTGCAGACAAGCCTAACATATCTCAAATTTCCCTATGCAAAGTGAAAATATAGTCAACATTTAGGATGCATACTCATGAAGCCTTATCCATGCCCATTCCCGATATTGTGATACATCTTATCATCCCAAAACATTCAGAAGTCTCTGTTATAGCAAAGTGACATCTACAGGATGATTTATTTATAATGCGAAGTGAATATGGAAAAAAAATAAAAACATTATTTACTGATGCAATACTTAGAAAGGCATGCCTACAAAAATGAGTAATGCATGACCTTCAAGTCAATTGTACAAATAGGTTCATAATTTCATAGGAGTTTACTAGGCTAATGGCTTAAGAGTCCTTACAAGCCTAATCAATAAAACCAAATTTTACTAAATATTTTGCCCCTAGGAACAAGAGGATAGCATGGATCTGTGCCCATGCCTTGAGTAATTTACAGATTGCCTCACATATAAGTGTCATAGGTGCTACCCCAGTTGTGAATTTGTGATTCCCCATCCATTGATCCACGTTGCATTTGAATATTGCCAGGGAAGTACTGTGCTGAATATGAATAGGAAGACTTTTCCAAATAAGGGACAATCTTTGAGACACATATCTGTTTCTCCAGCATGTTTTGTCTGAGTCGCTAAGTTTGGATCCTTAGATCAGTAACCTTCATGCTGTTTGACTTGTAGATGTGTAGCAGCTCCATCAGGGCTGGATTTGTGAGTGCCTTGTAAATGAGACATAGGTCACCCCTTAATAGTCAGTTGAAGATAGAGTAAATGGATATGCTTTTAATCTATCCACATAGGACATGTTTTTTACACCCTGTATTTTATTTGTAAGGAATCTCTGGGGTCAGTCCAGCTGCAGTAAGTGCCTAATCAGGTGCATGCCAAATAGCGTATTGTACTTCATTATTGGTCTAATGAGGGCTGAGTACAGTGGGACTATACTTTCCTTGGATCTATATATCATACCTTTACTTTTAAGTTGTGCCACATAGAAGGACTTCCTTGCCACTGTGGGTACATGGAGATCAAAATTCAGGCTACTTTCTATCTCTGTACCTAGATCTGTTACCTCTGAGTCTACTCTTAGGGATGTGCTATTGATGTTGTAATTTTCAGGGGTGTTGGACTTCCCAAAGGGTTAATAATGTATTTTTTCACATTTAGTTTTAGGCCATGGTTCTGCCTCCAATCATTTCTCTGATCTAGACCCTCTTAGGTTCATGGGTTCATAGGTCCATACTAGGCTATCTGCCCTAGGGCATTTATAAGCCTAGCCAGAGTGTGTTTGGCTTTCGCCACCCATTTTAAAATAATTTTGCTATGCCCTTTTTCGAGGTTAGTATACTGTGCCTCTGTCTAACAGTGACACAGAAGTGATACCCGGGGTAAACCTACGATCTCCCATCCACTCATCAAGATTCCTCTTGAAGAGAGTCAATGCGGGACTCTGCCTAACCTGGACTGGGATTTTATTCCAGAGTGAAGGGAGCCTCTGGGTTATGAATCTGTCCCTCCAGCATGTCCTATTTATTTCAGTGCTGAGGTTCAAGTCTCTCGAGCGCGTAGCTCGATGGGATTTGGATTTTCTGAGGTGCAGCATGTCCATTAATTCCGGGTTGGACATGGCTTTATATGTCGGGCACAGATCGCCTCTGAGCAGGTGGTATGCCACTGAGTAGAGCTGGAGTTTCTTTAACCAGGCAGCATATGGCATCTGTTTGAGCCCTTTGATCCTCTTGGTGAGGTACTTCTGGGGTCTTTCCAGTTGCTGCAGGTGTCTGGTAAGGTACATCCCAAAAGGGGCATTGTACTCAATTATGGGCCTGATGGGGGATGAGTAAAGAGGCACAATGACCTCCCCTGATCTAGATGTGAATCCCTTCATGATTAGGTGGGCTATATAAAATGTTTTTCTAACCACTTTGGCCACGTGGTTGTCAAATGAGACATTGCTATCAACTTGGGTCCCCAGGTCCCTAATTACTTCTTCTGTACTTAATGGATTACCACCTATGTGGTAATTTGTGGGCACTTTGTTTTTGCCAAAGGGGATGACTATACACTTTTTGGCGTTTAGCTTGAGGCCATGGCTCTGGCACCGGTTTTCTGTTTCTATGAGGCCCTTTTGGAGGATGCTTGTGTCGGCTGGAGTGTCGATTATGGTGCCCAGTTTGCAGTCATCTGCAAACTTGGTCAGCCACAGTCCTTCCGTGTTGGCCTGTACCTCTGAGAAATGTATACCAAACAAGAGAGGTCCCAGGACTGAGCCTTGTGGGACGCCACTTGTAACTGGTTTGGAGTCTGACATGGCTCCAGCAATTCTAACCATGTGGGTTCTCTCCTTGAGCCAGTTTGCAACCCATCTAGTGACATAGGGGTTTATATTTAAGCTGGTGAGCTTATCTATAATGCCCGAGTGGGGTATTGTATCGAAGGCTTTTGCGAGGTCCAGGTCGGCTGTGTGGACCACCTTCCCCTCGTCAATGACCTTAGTGACTGTTTCAAAGAAATCAACTAGGTTTAAGAGGCAGGATCTGCCCTTAACAAAGCCAAACTGGGTATGATCCAGTGTCTGTAGGTCTCCAATATCTTTATTTATGAGGTCCATGATGATCCTTTCCATAGCTTTGCAGACCAAGCTAGTCAGGCTTATGGGGCCTCTTGGCCTCTTGCTGGATCTGGATTCTTGAAGGATAACTACATCACTGGGTGATTTGATGACTTCCCCCATCTTGCAGTCATATGCAGGCTTTATTATCCAGAGGCCTTCCATATTTGCCTTGACTTCATAGAAGTACATTCCAAAAAGAAGTTGTCTCAGGACTGAGTCCTATGGCTCACCACTAGTAACTGGCCTCTTGCTGGATCTGGATTCAACCACTTTAACCACATAAGTCCTCTTCATGAACCAATTGGCTATCCATCTGGTGAAGTAGGGACCTATAACCAGATTTGTGAGTTTATTTATAATACCTGAGTGGGGAATTGTGTCAAATGCCTTGGCCAGGTCAAGGTAGGCAGTATGTACTGTTTTACCATGATCCATGGCTTTAGTGACTTTTTCAAAGAAATCCATCAGATTTAGTAGACATGATCTGCCTTAACAAAGCTGAATTGGGTTGGCTCCAGTGTTTGGAGGTTTCCTGTGTCTTCATTTATCAGGTCCATGTTTATTCTTTCCATGACCTTACATATAAGTCAAACTTATGGGTCTGTAATTTTCTGGGTCAGTAGATGGTCCTCCTTAATGCAGACGAATAATTGTTGCTGTCCTCCGTTAGGGACAAAGCAGATGTTGTAGTTAAACAGAAATCCTAATGGGCTTGGTAAGTCCTGATTTAAACTGTTATAAGGGGTAATCTGGTATATCATCAGGCTCCACTGAAGCTGTGTTTTTAGATTTATATAGCATAGTGTCAACCTGTTCTTTGGTGATAATTGGCACTGGAGTGGGAAGGGTATTTCTTGGGGCAGAACTGGGGGTGATGGGAATGTGAAATCTGAGGAGAATTTTTCAGACAGCAGAATTGCTATATCTTCTGGCTGAGTATAAGTGATGCCATCTACAACTTATTCTGCATATTGCTGGGCATTGCCTTTAAGACTGCAGACATAAGTGAAAAATGTCTTATGAGTATCCTTAGCTTTGAAGGCTATTTTTACCTCAAAGTCTACTTTGATAGACTTGACTAGTTCCCTGATTTGATTGTTTAGACTATTGAGGGACTTTTTGCTCTCTTGTACACATTCTTCTTACTTCTCAACAGGATTTTCTTTCTTTTGTTTTAGAACTGATCTCTTATCAACACTACTATATGCCTCTCCAGTCCTCACCAACATTAACAAAACTAACCTCCACATGCTACAATAAAATAGCTAAGTTCGCTGCCAATAATAGATCACATTCCCACCACTGCCAATCCCTAATTAAACTGCACTGGTTAGAATTTCCAAACCTCCTACGCTACCACCAACTGATCATAGCCCATCAAATTCTTTTTCATCAGGGGAAGAGCTCTGCCCTAGCTAACATACTAAACTTTACCAACCCCAAAAAGGAACTACGTTCATGTAACAAAAACTTGACTGAAATCAACCCATGCAATAACAGTGCCGGGGAGGCTCTATTCTCTTATGATGTTGCTAAAGTGTGGAACACCCTCCCACTTGAACTCAGGCTACAAAGTCACACAAGCACCTTCAAGGGCCTTCTTAATTCACATCTCTATGCTAACCCTCTTTGCAACTGTAAAGACCCCCTTGAAGACCCACTACTCCATATAAGTGGCCCACTGTATGCCTTCATTGCATACACAATATTCTCACCTGATATACTCACCTGATATGTACTTTTTTGTAAATATTGCAAATAGGGGTTCTACTCCTGAGTATCTTATTGTTTGAATATCTTATTGTTTTACAAAATTGTTCTTGTACTTCTTTGTTTCTCTTACCTTGTATACCAGTTTTTATTGTTATCTAATCCATGTATGTGCTCTGTTAACTTCCTTGGAGCTTTCCTCCCCAGGACTCCACTGAAAACTGACACTTTGTGTCCAGTTGGATTTATCCTGGTAAAATAATGTTAACATAAATAAATAATAAATAAATACCAGAAGTCCACCAGGATGGCTTGTTTTTGTGGTTTGACTTGGGTTTATTTGAGTCTGGTTCTGCCAATCCTCTATAGTTGTTTATATGGCTACGTAGGGTTTTTGTGTATGTCTCTTCATAGGTGTCTGTGTTTTCTGGATGTGGAGAGCTTAGAAATTAGCTGTGCCATCCCTTAGTAGGGGGTAATTTACCTTAGAGAAGTTCTTAAAGTTTTTGGGGTTAGGTGGGGGGACATTATTTCAAAGAGACTACTTTATGATCTGATTTTCCCATTGTGGACTTCATACAGGTGGGGGGAGCACTCTCCTATATTTGTGAGTACCAGAACTAGGATATTTGATCCTCTAGTAGGAGTTCAGACTAGCTGTTCCAGGGCATTTGGATTTACAAAGTCAAGAAATCTCTGGGTCTGCATGATAGTGGTCATGTACTAATGAAGGGGTATTTAAAAATCACCCTTGAATGTGGGGTTGGGCTGAATGGTAAGTGATCCTAGTAACTTCAGATATGATGTGGATATTCTACAAAAGAGCCTTACAGAAACAGATGCTTGGTGCCAGAGCCATGGGCTCAAGCTTAATTCCAAGAAATGTATAGTTATCCCCTTTGGAAAAACCATGTACCCATGAATTACCACATAGGTGGCAGTACACTAAACACCGAAAGTGTGATGAGAGACTTGGGGACAAAGGTGGACAATGGTCTCAAATTCGATAACCACATCATCAAAACAGTCAGGAAATCCTTCTATGTGGCACACCTCATCACTAAGGACTTTTCATTCAGAAAAAAGGAGGTCATCGTCCCACTGTACTCATCCCTCATTTGACCCATTATAGAATGCAATGCCCCATTTGGTATGTACCTCACATGATATCTGCAACAGCTGAAAGGGCAGCAGAAATACCTCACTAAAAGAATCACAGGCCTAAAGCAGATGCCCTATGCTGACCATCTAAAAAAACTCCAGCTATACTGTGTCGCATATCATCTACTCAGAGGCGATCTCTGCTTAACATACAAGGCCATGTCAAACCCTGAGCGGTTGGACATGCTCCATTTAAAGAAATGACAATCCCTCAGAGTCACACGTTACAGGGATCTAAACCTTGCCATCACAATAAACAAAACATGCTGGAGGGATAGGTTCCTGACCCAGAGACTCCCCATACTCTGGAATAGACTGCCAATACATGTCAAGCAGAGCACCTCCTTGGCCCTCTTCAAAAGGAACCTTGACAATTGGATGGGAGATAGGAAATTCACCTCAGGGATCATGTCTGTCACCCTGCTAGACATGGGTCTAGGGAAGTAAATATTGTGGAAAGAAATATCCAGGCAATTGTTATGGCTAGGCTTGTATAGGCCCTAGGGCCAATAGCCTAGTACCAACCTATGAACCTATGAACCTATATATGGGTTTCCTGGCTCGTGGAGGGGGACTGTAGCGAGCAAGAATATAGTAATGGATTTTTCCCATGGTTACTTGGACATGGAGTAGCTCAAGCATGTTATATTGTCTGACCAGCCTTGAGGTATGATTATCCATTATGTAGATAGATACACCTCTGTCTTCTGCTCTTTCATGTTCAATGGGTGGTTGGAATGTAAGAAAGGTGTTATAGCCATGCACTACTTGAGTACTTTCCATTGCTTTGAGTCTTGTTTCAGCAACTGAAGAGATGGCAACATTCTCCAGGGTGAGATGAGCTTCCAGGAGTGCAGTTTCTTGTTGAGACTCCTAGCATTAAGCTTGTCCTGAGTAGATTTTGTTATGCTGGAAAGTTTGTATGGTGGGCATTGCCTAAAATAAACACTAAGGGGTGAATAATGTTTTGGTCAATATCCAAAAACCTACAAGTGACAGATGAAAACCATCCCTGGCAAAGCAGTATGGCCTATCAACCATGTCATCCCAGGCTGACATGTATTGGACCCCTTTGGAATGACACCTGTAGCTAAGCCACTTATTAAAGTCAATCATTTTCTGCTGGTATTGAGGCATCATCCTTGGAGACAGTAGCATGCTTCTCAGTACTGGGCTCATACCTGCCTGTTACAACTGTTCTGAGAGCTCAGTCATGGCTCTCCTCATATAGTCCAAGGAGGTACATCTAATTTTATTCATACCCACATGGAATATTACTTTGTTATACTGGTACTTAGGTGTAGGTTACTTGAGTGATTGCATGATCTGGCAGATCCTGGCCCCTGACAGGCAATTAAATGTAACCTTCTCCTTATCTAGCCTGGTAAGGTGAGAGTGCAGACTAGCTGCTCCAGGGCACTTGAATTTACAAAGTCAAGAAATCTTTAAGTCTGCATGTTAGTGGTCATGTACTAATGGTGGGGTATTTAAAAATCACCCATGAGTGTGAGGTTGGATTGGATGGTAACACATCAGTATGTTTCACAATGGAAATATGACCAGAATACTGGGTTGTGGAGTATTTCACCTGATGGGCTTGGTAGCTGAGACAAAATGACACGTGGCTTTATGTGTTGAGATGGAGATTTTCTTGTTTGTGTGGATTTGGAGTTTTTGAAGACTGCATCTGAGAGGCCCTTGAGGTTTGAGTAAGTTACATGTAAACACCTCCACATATGTAGGCTTACGTGTGTGTTTTTTGTGGGGGTGGGGATTGATGATGTGTGTGAGTCAACGACAACCTGTTTGTTGCTTTTTGTATCTGCATGTGAGAGTCTAGCCTCCAGTGTCAATGTGTAACTACATCTGTCATAAACTGTATTTGCCTATTCACGAATTAAGTGGTTGTCAGTGTACATAAGACAATTGCTGCATTGCCTCAGGATGCCCATGTCCACCAAACTGGATGCAGAGATAGCAGGAATGTGCTCATCCATCCATGGTTGCAAGCCCTAATGTGTGCTTGCAAGGGACTGGAGTGCAGGGTTCTTGTAAATGGACAAGGGAAGGATGCTCACTTGGTGTAATCTGTAGCTAACCTAACCAGCAATGAAGCTCAGCTCCCTAACCAAATGATCTTTGAACAGCAATAGTACTGGGTGCTTTAATAAGGTAAGGTCGACCTAAATATTGCTTACTAAATGTTTCTAGTTTTTGCAAGCCTTGAATCTTATCAGATAACAAAAAGCCACAGATATTCTCTGCATATTTAAGTATCACTCAAAATACAAATTAACCAGTGAAAAAAAACATGTGAAATGTGCAGCCTGGGTAATTCAAGTGTCTATCTACCACACAGGACAAAAACACCATGCCAAGCAAATTTCTTAAAACAGGAAATAAATAAAGATTATAACATTGCTGCACAGAAGCAGAAATACATACAAGCAAATGTAACAAGCAGTGATTTAATATTTAACTTTCATTTGACATTCCAATAAAATGTAAAACTATTCTTTACAGGAAAAAAAAAAAAAAACAAATCCATGTAACAAAACAGTTTTTGTTAAACCAAATTTGCCAGAAATAGCAGTTTTATACTTAATGACCCTACATGGTAGTTGGCTTTGGCTGTGGTGATATCACACCTAAAAGGATGTGGTTCCAACCCTGTGAACAGCAGCCCTGTGCTTACATTCTTCACTTTGGTACTGGCACATCAAAAAATGTAAGCACAAGTGAAGGAATGAGGCTGAGCTACAAGCAGGTCTGATAAGGACACCAAAATCATGTTCTTCCTCTTTGAGGAGTTGTATCTAGGCAAGAGCAAAACAACAGTACCCAGCATAGAGTGGAAAAAGGTTGACATCTGACAAGACATGAGTGATCACCTGTCATCCTTGACAGGGATCTCCCACTCTGAGCTCCAGTTCCAGCAGAGGTACGACAACCTACACAGGTACTAGCCTGGGCAGCTGGCTGAGTGGGTAGACCAGGTAAGGATGAGAAGGCCAGCATTCCACAGTAAGTATTTTAATATTTTATTTTCAAATGTTACCAAAAATAGTTTTTTTAAAAAACATACTAGATGATTACTGCACAACTTCAGCTAAATGGAAGAAGAATTGTATGTGTAAGTGCAAATATGTATATATATGTATTCAAAGGTACAAGTGGGCATAGACATCTGTAAACAGAGCAACAACTGTATACAAACATAGCATGTTTATGTGCAGACATGCTTTTGTATATAAAAATATATGTAAGTATACATATAAAAGTGTACATGAGCAGAACCATACATAAACATATGCATATGCATATATATATATATATATATATATATATATATATATATATATATATATATATATATATATATATGTGTATATACAAACAGCTGAGACCATATTTGCATTGCAACATAATTTCAAATACTGCTACCTTATTATTTGTATAAAAAGCAGACAGTTTTTTTAATGTTTTGCTGTGTTTAGCCCACAAACTAGTTAGTAATATGATGACTAAATATTACAGTCAATTCTTCTAAAATATTAACTGTGTGAACAATATGGCTTACCTCAGTTATGCACCACACCATAGGTAGAGAAGGGGTGGGGTTAAAGTGAAAGCTGAAAGTCCAGCACAGTGCTTTGTAAGAAATACACTGTTCAATTACTTATTTTCATAATTTAAAAGTATGTTGATTATAGCAACTTTACAGGGTCTGACTTAAAAATTCAGGTAAGTCATTCAAGGCATAGTGCAAACCAATAATTTCATGAAATATTTTCAATGGTTTTATAAAGTACCCATCCCCCAAAGAGATGAGCTGTACACAAACATCAAATGTAACAATTTGAAGGAAGTCACAATATTCTCATAGTTTCACTTGCAGTAAACACAAAATATATAATATTATAGAGGGAGTCAGTAAAAAAAATCTTTTTGAAAATCTGTATTTACTACTTAGTAACTGTAAGCATATAAGGGAGATCCATTCTGTACTAATGCATACATAAATAAGGACGTAGATTAAGTACAAGAATAAATTCTGCATTTTATTGATTAATATATTCTGCATTTTATTGATTAATATATGTAATAATATAAGAAAGATTTGAACACACATCTATGATAGGTAAGCAACCATCCTCTACATCTTCTATATGCAGCAGAAGAGATTTCATGTAATTAGTCATTGGAACAAAGACATGTTAAAAAACTGACCAAAGATGGTCATGAGTATGAAAACATGATTTCCCCAAAGAAATGTGTTGAATAATAACTGATTTTTTTGCTTGATTTATTTTATAAGTATAAATACAGAAGTAATTCATACACAAATATAATGCAAGAAATAATGTGCCATCAGTATAGAACTACAGCACAATCAATATCAGTAAGATATTTAAAGTGTGTTACCATTTCTTATTTTACACCAGCTTATCTTCTTAGAATCAGTAGACTGGAAATGCAAACATCATCATTACTTATATTGTTATACTAATTATTCATACATTGCCAGTAGTATTCCCAGAATGTTTTTTTTTTTTCTGAAGAAAGTTTTAATAAAGTAAGAAATAACTGTTAATAAAGATTGCACTGGTATATTACATTATGTGTCAATTTATTGTCTCTGTGTTTTGTTTGTCTGTCTAACCTCCCTCCCTCTCTGTTTTTTTCTTATTTTAATTGTGCATTACTTTGTCTTTTTTTTCTTTTCTCTCACATGTATGTTCATTTTTCCACAGGTCTAGAATTGCTAGGATGACTTCAACCATGTTCCTCCCAGGTCAGAGAACATTCACCCTCTGCCTCTCCAAGACCATCTCCACAGGGTCAGGGCTGTGGCACTACTACTTTAGGCATTCTGGCATGGTGCAGTATGTTAAATCACATACTGTAAGTTGTGGCCTTTGGGACTTGGTTGAGGATGTGGAACAGGTAGTGGAGAGACATGTTTAGCTAGTCCAGGATGATCTTTGGTATGTTCAAGACTCACTCCATCAGTCAGTGCCAACCACCACATGACCACAGGTCTCAATTTCCTCAACATGGAAGTCATCCACTGCAGCACCATCAGGCAATGGAAAAGTTTAAGGCCTTGTGGGCTTGGTATACTTCTATGACAAACTCCTCTGTCCTTCCTCCTTCCCTACTCCTCTCTCCTACACCTTCTAGTCTACTGTCTACCCAAGCTATTCTGTTACATAAAAAAGTTTGTAATACAAGTGGTTTATTCCCAAAAATATAGTACCCCTTCTCTTGCACTTCCTTCAGCACAACCATCCTATTGTGTTCCTTCTGTGTTTCCCTCTTTGCTGTGTCTCCCTTTTTCAGATATTCTAGACAGTCTTTTTTTGTACTATTTCAACAGACCAGTCAAGGTGTCCACATAAAGATAAAGCTGTAGAAAACATATGATACCATTTTATATATTTTTAAAACAATTAAAACAGCTTTCTTGTGTGCCACTTGCCTTCCATTACTTGTAACATGCTTGTACATACCCAAGGTCATCCATGATACATGAACACTTCTAAAATTCTATGACCATTTATGTTTCCAAGTAATACTTCATACATACATAAACATTAACTTTGCCAACTTTATACATTTCACAAAAGTGGACATTTTTTATCAAAATCTTTTGCATTCACTTAGAGTGAATAACTTGAGATTAATGAATTTGCATGTGCATATGCTTAGCATGGTTCTTTGCAAATATAAACTGCAAGACTATGAATAACACTATTTAAGCTGAGCAAACCAAAAGGGCAAGCTGCTTTCATCCAAAGCAGTTAGCCATTAGACTGTTTGCCTATTAGTATATTAAAAAAGAGGGAATAAATGTTTCAGTGTATTTCATACAAATACATACTAGCCCTTAATGCCAGACTTTAAACTGAGCAAATGAAGGGGCAAGCTGATTTCATCAACAACACAACCAGACACATTCTACAAAGAGAGAATACATATTCTAACTGTTTTCACACAAGTGCACACTAGCCCTTAATGTCAGATATTAAACTATGCAAATGAAGAGGGTAAATTACTTTCATCTGCAGCATCGCTAGCTAACAAAATAAATAAATAAATCATAAATATTCCAATTTATCTCACACAAATGTGCATTAGCCCTTAATGCCGCACTTTAAGCTTAGAACACGTAGAGGATAAGTTGCGTTCATCCAGAACACACCCTTAATGCCAGACTTTAAACTGAGCAAATAAAGTGGGATAGTTGCTTTTATCCATGGATTTGCTAGCGCCACAAGAAAGAAAGAGGAACTATTCCAGTTTATTTTACATCAATGCATTCTAGCCTTTAATACCATACTTTAAAATATGAGCAAGTAAAGAAGGCAAGTTACTTTCACTCTCAACACAGCTAGCTCCACAAGAAAACATAAATATTCCATGTGCTCATTGCTATTATGGTTGTTTTGCTTAAATTTTTCTTTTTTTGGTTAAGAAGTACATGTTTCAGACAGGATTGTATCAGGATGAACATTTATTTAATATCACTGTTTGTTTAGTTTATCTTTTCTGCAATGGAGATCAAAATCCAATTAAGTTTACATATTCACTGGTTCATAGGCTGTTGACTTAGTGGACCATTGATTGTCTAGCCACACTATTTCATATCACAGGTACCTGTTTACCTGATTTATACCTAGTTTTTGACACATTTTAGTTAGGGCTTGACTAGCTAGACCAGAGATGTATTCATGACTAACTATCCATTAAGTCAGGTTATACTTAAAGAGGGTCAGGGTTCTAGTTTGCTTTCTATGCAAAGAAGGTCTATTGCATGAAAGAAAATTATCTGAGTTACACACACACACACACACACACACACATATAAATATATATATATATATATATATATATATATATATATATATATATATATATATATCCTACAAGAGGGTCCAATTTATATTTTAATGAAACTTAATATCTCTAGAGCAGGTGTTTAGAGTGCTAGTTTTGCAGATATCCAGGAGATCACATAGGACTTGATCCTTTGAGATTCTGTACACTAGTCTGTAAGAGTCTGTAGGAAACAGAAAAGAGAAATAGTACTTTATGATCACCTGGATAGCTCAAGAAGGACTTTTCCTAGATTATCTTAGTGTGAAAATTATAGGGTCTCACAAGCTGTGTCTTACACTTAGAAAACTGCTTACAAAAGAGGCAAGTACAGAGGGATGATAATTTCCTCAGGTCTAGAATAAATGCCCCTGTTTTTAGTCTGACTAGGTAAAATAATTTTTTTATCAGTAGTGGATACATGGTGATCAAAGAATAGTTTATTGTCAACAAAAGTGTCCTGGTTCCTAATGGCTGAGTCAACTTTTAGAAGAGTGTATCCTATGTGGAAGGTGCATTGGTGCCCAGATTTACCAAAAGACACAACACTGCATTATTGGCATTTAGTTTTATAATAGAGTAATACACAAACAAAAGCTAAAAAAAAAATAATAAATAAATCCAAACTACTCAGCATGCGAAAAACTTTATTTTACCAATCAAGCTTACTATTTTTATACAAGTACGAACTCAATTAAACAATTAAACTATGATATTTTCCATTACAAATACTTAGTAGAAAAATGCAAAATACAAAATGCATAATACAAAATACATATTTTCTAAAATGAAAATGATTTGAATAATAAAAAAATACATTTACTTCCTCATTTAAAACCCTAGATGAAAGTGTTCTTTAATTTAATATAATTTTTATCTCCATCTCAGTTAATTTAGCTAAATAACCCTTTCCCTCTGGGAAGAAAAGGTTGTGCCAATACACAAAAAAAGAAACCTGCATCAGACCCCCATGCATTTTACCATATTGTTCAGCCACTGAGCGTTTCAAATTCTGGTTCCTAATATCCTCCAAATGTTCCAAAATATGGACTTTAACTTTACGTTTAGTCTAACTCACATACCAAGCAGGAAATCTGTAATTATAACCTATAATATGAAACCCCCCCCCCCCATTAACTCACAATTAAATAAATCATATGAGGCACACTTTCTCCCATTGAGCTTCATACCTGTGAGGTTTCTGGCTTTAGAACATACCTTACAATGCCTAAATTGGAATGTGTCTCAATGCCCTATTAGTGAATACTGTGGTCAATAGACATAATTCACAATCTCTTTTAAATTATGACTTCTCCTTTAGGAAAAAGTGGCATGTTTAGGAAATAGGCAACTTTCTTGTTACTTCATCATCACTAACCACATGCCACAAATCACTAATAATGTCTTCCATGACTTGAGAAAAAGGTGAATATCTTTAAACAAAAAAATAGTTTTTCCTTACTTCTAACAACATTAAAATCACTGAACTCTTTCTGGCATCTAACATTATACACACTCATCCTACCACCTTCCAATAAACATTTTTTAGCTCTGCTAATCTGCCCATCTGTATAACCTTGTTCTCTAAGCTTGTTTTCAATCCCACACAATTAATTTTCTCTCAACACTGCATCTGATATATTATTGCTCCCACAGTTCAGCAAATCCAGAGGTTTAAATCAATAAGTAAATTTATGTTTTTAATTAGTTAAATCATTTTCCTTATTGAAAATATGTATTTTGTCTTATGCATTTCCTTTTATTCTATGCTCTAGGCATCACTTATCTGTGCATTTTAGTCCCTCCTAAAGAATTTGGAAATCTGATGAGGAGTCAGTGACAGCTCCAAATCTGCAGTCATTTGTAAATTTTGTCAGGCACAGACCTGTGATGTTAGACTTGACATTAGCAAAGTAAATGCTAAAAATTAAGTTGTTCAAGAAACTATCCCTGGGGAACACCATTGGGAACTACTCTTTTCAAAGAAATCATTTAGCCAGTTTGTTAATCAACAGGTAAAACAGGGCTTTATGTTCAGTTTGACTAGCTAAATGATAATGCCAGAATGTGGGAGTGTATCAAATGTCTTGGCTAGGTCCATGTAGGCACGATGAACCAACTTGCCCAAGGGCATCATTAATAAGTTCAAAGATACCATCCAGGTTCAGGAAGCAGGATTTGCCTTTAGGAAACCTACACTGGCTTGGGTCCAGGCCTTGTAAAGCACCTATATTGTGGTTAATATGTTCCATAATAATACATTTTGTTGTTTTGCTGATAAGGCTTGATAGGCTTATATATGTATAATTTCCTGAGTCAGTAGTGGTTTCCCCCATTGTGAAGTGAGATGACTATTACAGTTCTTGATTATTCTGGCATGAATCCAGTAGAAAGGTTGAGTTTGAAGAGGCATAGTAGCAGGTCTGCCAGATAAATTTCATTAGTTTGAGACAGGAATTAGTAAATAAAAAGATCTTCAAGATCCCACCCCACCCTTCCCGCTGGGCTCTCTCTCTGGAAGTAAACCTGCAAAAAAAGGAATGGGTACTAGTGCATGATATTTCATGTTTCTTTATGTCTCCCACTCAGTCTCTCTTGCCGTTGCATCTTAAGTGTGTATTTTTCCCTACCCTTGACGAGTAAAATTTTATTTTCCAGTAAATCATAGAAAATCCCACAGTCAGTCAATAATGCAGACATTATTGTTTCAGTCTTATTTATTTCAGACAGCTCAGAAGAAAAATGTTGCTTGTTGTGCATGCCGAGTCATGTTGCTGCAAAATGTGTTGCTCTGTTAAGTTTACTGTTTGCCTTGCTGAACTCCCACACACGAACACCTAACTTGCTGCCTGGATAGACTCATCCAGCAGCACAGTTTCACTTAACATCAGCAAATGTTGAACTTACACTGTGAATATACAGACAAACCAGACATTTTAGGATTTGTTGGACTTTTTTTTTAAATCAATTGTGAAATTGCAAATGCACTTGTAACAGGAGCCAGTGCTGTGTAAGCATTTAATCAGAGGCACTACAGCGAGTGAAGCACAGCAATGTGGTGAATATTACTAAAAAGAAAATGCTCTCATTACGTTGCATACCACCCAGCTGAGCCCCCTGAAGTCATGGGCTCTGGGTGGTTCCCCAAAATGCGTATTTTATAATCTGCTGCTGTGCAGTGACAATATCATCAGCATAAAGGTTGCAGTTAAGCTATGAAAGATCCCATGGTTGATCCTTCAAAAATAATGAGAACAAAAGAAGATCCAACACAGACTCTGAGAGACACAGGAGGTGAGTATGGCAGTTTTAATTTGAAGTTTTGGTCCTTTTACCCTACATGTTCTGATATTAAGGTAGGTTTTAAAGCAATTATTAATCTCCTTCATAAATGCACAGTCTGTTAACTTCTGCAAAGGAAGAGTTTGGTCCAATGTCTCAAATGTACATTTCATGTCAATGAAAATAATAGCAATTTGTAGTCTTTTGCCCAGGTTATCATCTATATAATTAGTGAGACAGTATAAGACAGAGACTATATATTATCTAGGGTGAAACCAATGCTGCTTTTCAACCAAAATATAATATATACTCATAAAGTCCAAACTTTGTTGCAGATTATTTTTTTGGAAGTTTTGCAATTAGGCAAAAGTTGGCAGTCTAAAATCTAAAAGAGATGACTGACATGTAACGTTTAGCAGTAGGACAATGAAGGTAGATTTGAAGGTATTGGGGAGTGCACCAGTAATGGGAAAGAGAGAAAGAGATTGCAAATAAAGGAATAAAGGTAAGAGGTTAACATAGCATATAACTACTCAGTCTCTGCAGGTTTTTGTTGTTTGTCATTTCGGCTTTTCCCGGTTAGGGGTCACCACAGCAGAACTCCGGTCCGCTAATGATTGGCAGTCGATTTTTTTTATGGTGCCAAGTTGCCAGCCCGACGCCCAACCTTCAGCGAAGGCACGCCCATTCACACATGTCTTTTGGAGGCCACTCTACTGTGGGGAGGACATGCATACTCCACACAGAAGGCACTCCAACACTCTGCAGGTGAGGGTGCATAATGTGAAAGTCATAGGTTCATAGATGAATGCTACACTAACTGTCCTTGTGGAACATTTTAAGCTTAACTTATTATCCCATTAGTTAAAATTACACATACCTAATTCCATGGTTTATATTTAGATGCTACCAATAGGATAGCAATTAGTTCTCGGTGAGATAGTCATTATTTCTAGGGAATACCAATAAGTATTTATAGCTGCCATATTGTACAGGCAGCTTTCAGGTGCTGCTGCTGTTCATAAGTAGTTCAGAGGGCATCATGAGGTAAATTTCCTCATTACCATCCACAGATACAGGTTACACTTGAACATATAAAATCCTCAGTCCAGCTTCAATAACAGTTCAGAGACATCTTGTTTGGTAATCTTTCTAAAGTTAAAATGGGGATACTGGGGAATACTGAAGCATTTGTGCAGTGGGGGACAGGGTGAAACTTGGGACAGTTTAGGAAACAGACTGGTTTATGTGAGGGGAATGTAGCAACACATTTTCTGATGTTGTAGAGGATCTATTTGGTGAGAAGTATAGACTAGTTGCCTTCTTCTGGAATAATTTCTTTGTAACAATGTTTTTTACCATTTGCCAAAAAAGCTTTGGTAGTCCTACTTTGGATTGCTGCATGATTGACCATGTATCTTGCTTTTGTTGTGCTATATTCTGGCCTCCTTTCTATGTTTCTGCAGAACAGCATATTGATTATGATTGATAAGTCAGCTTTCAATGTTTTCATACATTATCCCTTGCTTTGATGTTGTTTTTGAGTTTATTGGTAAGCCAGGGTACAAAGTTATCTTTAGTCCTACATTTTGTTGAGTGGGTAGAGTCTTTCCAGGATAGGATTCTGGATAGGGCTGAGCAGGTTGCTGAAGGTAGACAGGTCAGATGTGGAGCCCATAGAGATACAGGGAGTATACAATCTTTCAATTGCAGTTTTCTAGTTTTGCAGCAAGAGATCGTTCAGAGTTGTCTGAGATTTATCTAAAGAAGATAATTTCAAGAGGCAGTTTTGCAGCTTTCACTACAGAGCAATGACTGAATAATGATTGCTGAGATTATTGCATAGGACATTAACTGAGTTCAGCTTCTCTGGTATGTTAGTTTGTTTCAGTGTCTAAGGTATGGCCAGCTTTGCTTAAAATCTGTTGGCAAAGACTGGCTGAGGTATCTGCCAAGAGGTTTATATTGCCCCATATAAAAATACCTGGCCTGTTGTTGGTAAAGATGGAATATTTTGCCTGAGCAGAGTTGGGAATAATGGAGTCATGTTTTAGCTATGAATCTGCAATGGCTATAACATTAGATTGGTTGAATGCAGTCCATGGCTTGAATTATGCCCACTTGTAATTTAAACTGCAAGCATTTATCGAAGATGGCTATAACTTCAGGGA
This sequence comes from Protopterus annectens, assembly GCF_019279795.1. Taxonomy (NCBI): domain Eukaryota; kingdom Metazoa; phylum Chordata; order Ceratodontiformes; family Protopteridae; genus Protopterus; species Protopterus annectens. Next base: position 203,147,495 of record NC_056734.1, read on the forward strand.
TTCTTTGGGGGGTGTAGGTGTGGATTGAAATGATTGCTGGGGTTTAAAGGATCATAGTTCAGTTCTAATCACCTGCTATCAGTTTAGTTAAGACAAAAAAAAAAAACAGTATAATAGACTTAGTAATCTTATAGAGTGCTGTTAGTGAGCCCTGCTGGTACAGATGTTTGACTATAGAGATGAAGGTTACCTGGTTAAAAGAAGTGCATGCACTGTGTGGTCGGACCACCAATTTGGGTTTGAGACAACTGCTGGAGAATTAACATATTCTTCTGTGTACTGAAACTGTGGAGAAGAAATAATGTGGGGATTAATTGGAAGGTATAGTGGACACATGAGAAGAAGTATGAAATATCCTATGGCAAACATTACCAGTGTATATATGGCAGGCTATAACTGAGCTCAAATTAAAGGTAGTAACAAATTCAGAAGGTTCATGAATATGAGCATTAATGTCCTATTGTTTGGGGCATGTAGGTGAAGAAGGGAGGTAGAGCTACAAAGGCTGAGGGACAGGGTGGAGATGGATTAATGTAGAACTTGTGTACAGTAACAGGAGTATGAGGTGTGAGTATTGTGAGTCTATGAGAAGTGGGTTTTTTGGGAGGGAGGAATCTGTAGATGTATAAAGGAAATAATGGGTGGGTGTGGTGGGGGAGAAAGGCAGGGCATTGAAGCGATGCCGAGCATAGGGAGGCAGTCTGGAATGAGCTTTCACAGATCAAAATGATGTCTCCAGAAATATTCTCACTGTGCTGTAACTGAGAGGCTATAGTAAAGTAAGAAACTTTTCTGACAATGACAGATCTAGTATGTGTCTAGTGACCACAGACTGTACCCTTTGTGTGGGTTTATCTGAGTGAAGACAAAAATTGAAAACTTGATGGAAAAAGTGATGAAAAGGAAAAAGGTTAAATAAACACTTAAGAAGTTAAATAAGAAAATGAGTGTGAGTAAGGGAGCTGATGACAGATTAGATAATAGCTAGAAGTTGAATAAAACAGAGAAGGATGAGATATCAAAGGAAAGTGCTTGACATTGGAATAAGAATTAATGTTTATTGCTACATGAGTCTCATTTATGGAGACAAGATACACATATAACCATTCTTGATAAGGAGAAATCAACAATAACATGTTTGAAGGGGATACATTTGGTAGCTTTTCCAAGCTTTTGGTGTAGATTGTAAAATGTAAAGTACAGACATGGAAAGATTGTAATAATGACAGGAAGTAATGGTTTGAATGATATTCATTCGGACTACATGAAATATGCAGTCAAAAGAATCTATGTTTGCTGTTTGGAAAGTTACATTCCTCTATCATTTTGTGATTTTCTTCCATGTCTGAAATGTTCATATCATGCATTGACAAAAACCAAATTGGTTAATACTTGGTTGTACAGGCAGGGTTATCTCAAAAGGATTTCAAGTTCTAAATCGCTGAGAGAAAGCAGTGATAAGTTATGGAATGCTTTCCAGTGAGTCACTGAATCTTAATTATAGAGGAAGGCAACTCTTAACAAAAGTGATAAAGAGAATATTAAAGGGTTTTTAGATTATCACGTCTTGCATCATCTACAGTCACCCAGCCTATTAGAAGTATAAGTTGCTTATGTATAAATGTCCGAAGAAAGGAAGAACTGAAGTTATTATTCAACAGTACAAGTTCCAAATAATGCTTATAACTGAATTGTGGGAAAAACAGCCTGTGATAATTCCTGGTATTGTTAAATATAGTTTAGTAAGAACTGAGATCGTCTTAAATTTTTGAAACATTTGAACTCTTTTGAAAGTTATTTAGTCAAACTGCCACTTTTAATCTTGGGAGACTTTAATTATCCATGGATAAATCAGGAGCATAATTATACAACCTCATTCCCAAAACATGTTTTTTTTTTTAATTTGCTAAATAAATTTAATTACAAATAGGTGCTGAAGAATACAATTAAGGGATTACATTTATTTGGTTTGATTCTATAAAATAAAGAGGGGCTGGTAACTAATTTGTCAATGTTTCAGCTAATAAGTACTTCAGATAATGAAATTATCAAATTTGACATTTCCAGATATACAATCAATCAATTTACACATGTGCATAGATATCCATCCATCCTCAACCCCTTTTCCCATTTTTGCACATGGAGTCGGGGTGTCACTTCAACAGTGACAATCATCTTAAGCCAAGGTTTACACCACTGCATGGCTAGCCTTCCCAAGGTAGCTCATCTGTATCACTCACTCACACAGACACTCACTCCTAGGGCCAATTTAGAGTGTCAAATCTACCAGCTGTATGTCTTTGGAGTGTGGGAGAAACTTGGAGTTCTTGGAAGAAACCCATGTGAATGCAGGGAGGACATGCAGACTCTGCACAGAAGGCACCCCAACTGAGAATTGAACCAGAGAACCTCTTGCTGTGAGGTGCCAACACTACACGCTGCACTACCACGGCCACCCCATTTACATAGATATATTTATAGTAAATTGGATTTGTTAGGTGTCGCTCATCCCTCTCTAACATAAATGACAAGCAGGCTGGGTATTTCATTTAGATGCTTTAATACATAGATACACATCAGGATGGATAGCAGCATCACAAAATATAAACAAACTGGTTAACAGACAGACCTTACATACTTACATGCTTACATCTCAACAGCTTACTACAAAATGGCAATCAGATTTGCACATACTCAGTATTTATACACTCATGCAAGCCCTTGGATAGCTTCTTAAAGGTACACACACACACATTGATCTACATCCTCCCTCTTAAAAAGATTGCCCTTTGTAAAAACAATATTAGAGTTAAATATAGCATGCATTGCTATACACATTAGAAACAAAACACAGTGTTCATGTCCAAGTTGCCATGTTTCTGCTACATGGTTTAGAGAAATGGCTAAATCTTGTAGCATAACAATCTGGACCAAATATAACAACAGGGACAGTCTTCGGTGAACAACTCATAACAGGAACTTCTGGGTTCATCACAGAAATGGGAATATTCTTTGGAAATTCCTCAGGAACTGGAACACCGGGGAACTCACTCTGAGTTAAAGAGTCTTTCTCACAGGTTATATGCTGTGGTATAGGCTCAGGCACCAGTCTCAAAAGTTTCCAATTCTGCCTAAACTCTGCTCCTTGTGATTCCACAATGTATGATCTTGGCTCTGAATGAATATCCTTCACAGCAGCAATCTGATCATACCCTTTGGACGTTTGCATCCTTACCACTTCTCCTTCTTGTAATGAATTGAGCAGTTTGCTAGTTTTGTCATAGTAGGACTTCTGGGTTGCACATTTCTTCCGCAGACTGGCTTTCATTGACCTATTGTTCTTGACACATAGAACCAACAATTGACTACTGATTGGTAATGTGGTTCTGGTTTGTCTCATCAGACGTCTCTGAGCAGGAGAACTAAGGTATTTATCATGAGGAAGATTTCTGAGATTCAAGAGATTCAGGAAAACATCACTATTATCTTATTTTGACCTCTCTAGTAATTGTTTTCACTTTGAACTGCACGTTCTGCCAAACCATTTGCCTAGGAGTACTCAGGGCTACTTGTGACAGAAGTAAAGTCCCATTCTTTGGCAAATCTTTTGAACTGTTGGCTTGTAAACTGCGTGCCATTTTCAGAAATAACTTTTTGTGGACTACCATGAACTGCAAAATGATGCTTAATCTTAGTAATGACAGTACTGGATGATAGGTTAGGAAGTAGGTCAATCTCGAACCAATTAGAGTAAGAGTCTACTAACACCAAGTAATGTTGACCATTCCACTTGAAGATGTCAGTGGCTACTGTCGAACAAGGTAATTCAGGAATCTGGTTAAGCTGACGTTTTTCCTTCTGCTGCTGTACTATTGCACACAGAACAAAATAAAAGAGCTATCTCAATATCTTGTGACATAGAAGGCCAAAATATTAATCCTCTCACTCTTCTTTTGGTAGAGTGGGTACCTGGGTGACCACGATGCAAGATTATAAGTAATGTACTCTGGTTGCAAGGACTTTGGAACAATTACTTTTAGACCTTTCATAATGATACCTTTGTCCGACAAAATCTCATCTCTGTATGGAAAATAAAGTTGCACTTCCAGAGGTAAACTAGATTGATTTGATGGCCATCCTTGACTGATAAAGTGGATGAGCCTTTGTAAAACTGGATCTGTAGCTGTATGATCTCTCAACTCATCAAGACACGTGGAAGAAAAATGTCTCACTTCCATGACTTCAAAATCAATGTTCTCATTCTCAGGCTGTTCTGTGGTATTTCTGTGCATTCTGGATAATGTATCAGCAAATAAGGAAGTTTGCCTTTCTTGTAGATGAGTGAAATTACACTTTTGCAATCTCAGCATCAAGCATTGAAGTCTGGCTGGAGCTAAATGCATAGGCTTTCTCAAGATAGCGACTAGCAGTTGGTGGTCTGTTTTGATCTGGATAGGTCTACCATAAACCCAGTCATGGAACTTTGAACATTCAAACACAACTGCCAAAAGCTCTTTCTCGATCTGGGCATCCTGCATTTCAGTTTGGGTAAGAGTGCTCAACACATAGGCACTAGTGCTGTAGAATGACTGCACCAAGACCAAATTTCAAAGCATCACATGAAAGAGTAACTGGCTTGTGAACATCATAGTATCTGAGAGTTGGTGGACTAGCAATTCTCTGTTTCAGGACATCAAATGCTCTTTGGTGTTGCTCTAACCAAAACCAGGATACATTTTTACATGTCAGCTCTCTGAGTGGTGCTAATAGCTGACTCAAGTTTGGAATGAACTCACCTAGATAGTTAACCATGCCAAGAAAATGTTGCAGTGCTTGAACACTGTCTGGAGCTGCCATCTTGAAAATGGCTGGTTGCTTAGAAGGGTCTGGTCATAAGCCTGAACTGTTAAATACATGAACAACATAAGTAACTTCTTGTAGATTGAATTTGCATTTCTGTGGAATGAGCTTAAGATTCACTTGATGTGCCCATTCTAGAACTCTTCTGAGATTTCTGTCATGCTCAGCTTCACCATGATCTCCTACTAGTATGTCATCGACTATAGTAGCACAGGAGTACCCAGAAAAAATTTGCTCCATTGCATGTTGAAAGACTTCACTTGCAGAATTTATCCCAAATGGCATTCTCAAAAATTTGTACCTGCCAAACTGAGTGCTGAATGTAGTGAGTAATGATGATTTCTTATCAAGCTGAATTTGCCAAAATTAACTCTTTACATCTAAGACAGAAAAAAACAGTGGCATTTGGCATCAAGGTTGCAAATTCTTCGACTATGCACATTGGATGATGAGGTCTTTTTAGCACTTTGTTCAAATCTTGTGGGTCAATACATATTCTGATGTCATCTGAGATTTTCTTATGAGCTGCGGCCATGGACGATACACACTCAGTTGGAGTTTCATCTGGACCAATCACACCTTGTCACTCCATTTTATCTAACTCGGCTTTGACTCTATCCTGCATGGCTATTGGAACTTTTCTTGCTAGCCTGATGACTGGACTGATATCTGTATCTAATTTTATGGAGTACACAACTGGAAGTTTCCCTAATTTGTCCTTGAAAAGATCAACATAGGTAGACAAAATGTACTGGGCAAAATTTGAGTAGAGGTCTTTTAAGTTAACTTGGTGAACTTCCTTGTTAAATAAAAGTAGTCCCATTTTCAAACTGTCTCTGAGCCCTAATAATGACTGGATGTGCCTCTTGGCCTCATAAAATAACAAGTCATAGCTTCTCCCAACAGAGTAACATGAAAGCAGTACTGAGCCTTCGGTTTGAATTTCTTCACCTCCATAAGCAGCAAGCTTTAAACACCTTGCCAAATCAAGCCTTTCACCATGACACACTCTGGCAAAATTTTCTGCTGACATAACATTGCACTTGGAACCTGTGTCAGCTTTGAGCCCTATGGGTTTGCCACTTATCCGAACAGTACAAAATACTTCATTCATTGTCCTTATATCTGCTGCATTGACTGTTTCATGAAGCACTGACACACCATCCACATAAAGAGTATGGTTATAGCTCTCTAATTGATCAACTTGTTTCATAAAATGTTCCCTCTTAATAAAATAATGTGGACCTTTTGATTTACAAAACCTTTGGAAATGATTCCATTTATTGCATTTGTAGCATTGCTGGCCAAAAGCTAAACATTTCTCTCTTTTAGATTCATGACTTCCACCACAATTATGTCAGTCAGCAATGAAACTGGGTTGGGGTCCATGCTTTGAGTTTGCTGACTCACTCTTATGCTTCACTGAGACTTTGCAAACTCTGGAATTTGCTGGAAAGTTCTAGGGTTTACCAGGGATTGCTGCAGGGACTACAGTTGCTGCCATGTGCTTGGGCCTGTTTCTTTTAAATATGTGCTGCATTCTATCAACATAAGCTTTACCACTAAGCCTTCTGGAGCTATTCTCATTTGTAAGCATATTTGTATGCTTTTCTGTGAGCTTATATATCTGACAAATCTCAATGGCCTTATTCAAAGTTGAATCACTGTGATGAAGCAAATTCTTTCTCACAGCATCCTATTTAATTCCACACACAAATCTGTCCTTTATCAACTAATCCCTTAAATAAGCAAATCTGCACATTTTAGCCTTATTTCTCAAGTTGGTTATATATGCTGCAAAAGTTTCATAAGGCTTTTGATCCCTTCCCTTGTGTAAAATAAGTGCCTTTCCATTGTAACATTTTTCTGGGGTTAAACATTTCTCTAAATTTACCTTTTAAGTACTCAGAGTCCTCCATTGACTCAGCCTGTGCAACAATATGATGGTTTCCCCCTCTTCTGTATAGACAGCAGGTGCATACACAAATTAACTCTCCCTTTCTATGGCTTCTGACCCAGCTAAATTAAGTAAAATAAATGCCTTTGTATGGTCATCTTTAACAGAAAATGCAGCTTGTATGAAAATGTCATACTCTTGCTCAAACAGTCTGCAGTTTTCAACAATATTACTGTCAAAGACAAGTGCACTGGGTTTTTGAAATTCATCTGCCAAGCCCACAAAGTATGTGTTTGCGCATACACTGGAAATATGGCCCTTGTAATTCTGACAAATAAACTGTTCTATTGACTTGTAATAACAATCAAATACACAATAAACCCTTTGAAATACCGTACTTTGTGAAATATGCTCTGTAATGGCTGTATTCCGTGAAATAACTTTACTGTAACACTGCACAAACATGCAAACCCTTTATACACTTGTGATAACTCGAATATCTTTGATTAATATGAAAATACGTGCCTAGTGAAAATGCAGTCATTTCTCTTTATTTTATTTGTTTTATGCAATTCAAACTTTATTTCAAACATTTTCTGTAATAATTCAAACATTTTTATTAATATTGGACGTTAGTTTATGCAAAAAATTGTATAGAGCATTCTGTATGCCTCACTTCATATTTTGTGAATAAAAATAGTGCTGAGCAAGTTTTAACATCTGAAATTCATTTCTGACCTGTTTTGCGAAGTATGCATATTGTAGGGATGATTCACTCCTCTACATTCCTCCAACTTCAACTGAGTTCCTCTTGACCTTGAACTGAAGAATTTGGATTCCATCCTGGCTTTAAGTCCTTTAGTCATGCCGCTTCTGAAACAATGTTGCTCATCCCTCTCTAACATAGATGACAAGTAGGTGGGGTATTTTGTTAAGATGCTATAATACATAGAAACACATCAGGATGGATAGCAGCATCATAAAATACTGGTTAAGAGACAGACCTTACATACATATATGCTTACATTTCAACAGCTTACTACAACATGGCAATTAGACTTGCATGCGCTCAATATTTATACACTTGTGCAAGCCCTTGGATAGCTTTTTAAAGGTACATTCACAGACACTGATCTACAGTATGGTTATGTAATGAATTACAAACCAAGGTACATTTAGACACATAAATGGTATGTGGCTGGTTGAGTTTTAAAACTTTATGCAGTATGTATTTAGATGAAATTGAAGTAAGGCAAAAAAAAGAAAGATGTTATAGGTAAACCTTGAATGCTTCTCTTTAGAAGTTATAAAAAACTGCTATAAAATATATATTATAAACAAAACTAGTTACAATGAAAGATGTTTAGATGAAATAAAAAAAAAAAACTTCCCTTATCACTGATTGACATACACAGAGATGTATTGCAAAAAATATATTTTTAAACCATCTTGGTAATAGGAAATCTTTTTGAAGGTATCTTAAGGCCAAGCGAAATTATCAAGGGACTGCTGATACTATAAGGCTCAGTGATATAAAGATACTGGATAAGAAAGAAATGGTAGAAATTTATAATGAATACTTTGTTGCATCGCATACTGTGGATAAATTATACAACCTAACAAAGTGGGGAATGTTTTAAGTTTCATGTAAAATTATTAAGGAAGAGGATGTTGTTGTATCCTTAAGGAATCTTAAAACAACTAGTTCAATGGGGCCAGATAAAATGTCTGGCAAATTCATTGCACTGATATCAGACACTAGATATTAGTTCTTCTTTACTAACGTAGTTGTTCAATTGTTTATTAAACAATGGGATCAGCATTTGTTTGAAACATATCATATCTAGTCCCAATAGTCAAAGGGGGCAACATATCAAATATGAAAAACTATTGTCCTATAAGTTTGACATTTATACTGGGAGAGTGCTTTGAGTGGTGTTTAGTACAGAAACTTTTAGATGTTGGAGTATATGGGTTGGAACCAGCCACAAACCAACATGGATTTATAATACAAATGTCTGCATTAACAGGACAAATTAAATTTTATAATAAGGTCATAAAATTGCAGTTAATGGGAAAATCTTGCGCTGTAGTTCACGTGGATGTTTCAAAAGCATTCAGTAAAGTAAGACCTGAGTGCATTGTCCACTGTTTAAGAGACTTAAAGATAAACTCATGTAATGAACTGGCTAACTGATCATGAATAATCTGTATTTTTAAACGGTAAACAGTCTGGTTGTTAGACTTTATCAAGATGGGAGAGGGGTCCCAAAGATTTCTGTCATGGGCCCTAACCTGTTTAATATAGCAGTTTTCAATTTGTCAAACACATCTAAGTTTTGGATAATAAAATAGATGGATAACTGCAAGGTGAGAA